>NC_091489.1:11174945-11426008 GCF_947461875.1 Haliaeetus albicilla | reverse complement strand
GACATAACTCCCCTTCTGTTGACCCTGAGAAGCTCTCTTCACAGCTGGAGACCTCCTCAGCTTTTGCTTCTGCTATGGAGGTAACACTTTCCCTGCTGAGCAACAAGGGAACACATGGAATAAAAAAAGATTGGTGGGTGGTCTAAATACAGAGAGTTCTTCTCTGTTTCTCCCATACTTTTACCTCTAACCTCCCCCAAACACTAACACCCTCACACCTCCTGCTCCAGCAGAAAAGAATCTCTCCTAAACATTTGACAAGGCAGACCCACACAAACCCGCAGCTTTGTTTTCTTCCTGGGAATAAGATAATAAAGAGAGAAAAAGAAAGAATCGTCTACGAGTAATTTCAAGGAGAGGTATAGCTCTCTCAGGTGGTGTCATAGTCACTACAAGTACAGGTTTAAGTAGTTTCCATGTATTTAAAAGTAAGTCACAAGAGTGCTGCTTTTTCAGTTTGGAAACCCTTTAGTTACAGTAGCAAGGAAGTAAAGTCAACACAGTGACTAGCATCGTCAGCTCTGAAGAATGACATGATGAAGAAAGACTCATGCTATGCCCGAGGGAAGTATAGCCCGAGGGAAGTATAGTTTTTCAGCAACTAAAAATCAACATAGTCACTATGTACACATAGCTGAAAATATTCTAAAAAACTTAAGAGAAACCTTAATTTAGAAGCACTATCCCAAGCCAAAACCTGTAACAAAACAATCAGATTTTTCAATCATCAACCCTAGCATCTAACACTGTTATATGCTGTTCTCACAAGACTCTTCCATACAGTTTTGCTTTCCAATTCATCCTTGAAATAAGGTACACCAAGAAAGCAAAAGTTGAAGGCAAACAGTGACATCAACACACTGACATCCTATCAGATCTCCACTTTGTTATTTCCCTATGAAGGCTTTCATCACTCTAGCGCAAGTTAGAAAAGTGAACTGCAGTCAAAGAACAGGGCAAAATACATGAACTCGGAAATGCTACACTCCTTTCACTGGCGACTGAGATTTGAGAGGTTAATTTACTTCTCTCATATTTGCTCCAGTATTCTCTTCCCTGCCCATCTTCTACTTGTAGCTCAGTGATGTGGCTCTGCAGCATTGCATGTACCAGCAGAGTAACACAAACACTGCAAACATTATTGCTGCTCAGTGGGATGCACACACCATATCTATGCAGAAGTGAAAAGATGAGCACGTATTCAGAAGAGCCGGTATTCCCACTTTTTTGAGCATTCACTGCACAATCATTGTCTCCATATTACTGCCTTGGAACTCACAGCTGGCCAGGGTAAAGAGCTTGAAGGCCCTTTTTTTTAGCCATCAATTTCTCCCAAATTATGATCAACCCCAGGAAAGGCCAAGCAACTGAATTGATCTTGCTAGAACTCCACAGCTGCTAAGTTATCTTATAAGCATGTTTTCATCTTTCTCTCATGTTAACTTATTTGTGAGTAGAGCTCATAATAGTCCAAGTTTGACAGCTCTTGCCTTAAACTGCTTGTGTGGTGGGGCCAGTCTCTGCAAGCCCCCACATTGAACTGCTTGGTTCCTCTGATTCAAGCTCTGCCTGTGGGCTTTCACAGAGTTGATTTACCTGTTTCACTTAACTGTTTAGCAGGTTGGTGGTAGGATAAGTGGAAATGAAAACTAAATCTCACATTTTCCCCTCTATCTCAATCTTTCAAACTCCTGTGCAGGAATTCCAGGTTCAACTCATTTTTCTGGCCTTTGGAAAATTCATATGAAGGCTTAACATTGTTCTGTTCTATTAAAAGAACACTTTCCTTTAATCAACAAGCAAGCAGTTGCAATTAAAAGCTCTAGAAATTCTTCTCTACCTAATTCATTTTTATGTGGAATTTTATTCACGTTAATAAATATGGTAGTATCTACTGCCAAAACGACATCACAAAGATTTTAACAGTGACTACACTTGGACAGTCAGTGAGCTTGGCACTGGTAGGGTCAAAAAATTGTAAAACGTATTCCTTGATTAATATGTGTTTTAAAACATTTCCTAATTGAATAGCAGCAATAAAAAAAAATTTTACTACCAATATGGATTAAGACATTTAAGGTGCAAGTTCTATCAAATTATTCATTTCAGTGTTAAAAACAAAAACAACAACAAATCCCTTATTTCTCCTCACAGTAACTGTAGTTTCACAGAATTACTTCATTGACATTGCTATCTATTTACAATAAGGAAAGATTCAACATACTTTCTGGAAAAATTAGTAGAGATTGGCAAGTCACAACTGTGCAGCTCTGGAGAGAGAAGACCAAGTAGTTAAGCCTGCATGATGAGCAAGTACACCAAGTTTTTATATTTGTGCTCAGGGGTCCTCTACAGAAACAAATAGAGATTTCACTTCAAGGCTGTGGTCATATTTCTCAGGCCTTTTAGAAGACAGCAACTGTGCCCCATTCATGTCTTGACATTTTCATTAATTACCTGATGTTAGCTGACTTTGCCTTCAGGTCATTCCAGCGATGGTTCATGTCATCAAGCCGGTGCTGGAGCAGGGCAGCTTCCTCAGAATTTCCCAAGGCTTTCACCATCTTCTGTCTGTTTCCATCAATGCTTTTAAAGATGTCATTGTGGGCATCGATCTCGGCCTGGATGTCCTGAAATATCAGCAAGAAAAGTCCAAACATCTTAGTTCTCTAAATAAAGGAAGGGAGAGCTTATTCTCATTAGTACTCCTAAGCACTAGGACAGAGCACATAGTCCAACTTTCTTGAATGACTCTGAAAGAGATACAGAGGGGAAAACCTGCAACCCTATTAACATCATTATAAAAGGTCTAACTTTCTTAAGTGTGAGAAAAGGAGTTTGAAAGTCATCCTTGACTGTGAAACAGAACTTAGAACTATAAAAACTAAGTTCTCTGCATGCTTTTGTAGCACTGAAGGTAACTAGTTGTCTGCTGTGCCCCCACACATTTCACACAGTGCAGCATTTGCAAATGTAGTAGAAATAGTTTCCTGCTCACAAATTACATAGATTCAGCCTTAGTTATGTTTTCTCTTTCCTTTCTGAAATAAAACATTGCAGAAGCCTTACACAGCCTAGCGAAATTCAAACTCTATGTAGTGCTTTAGGTCACATGCAATGAAAGCTTTTAACTAAAACCTATGTCCTTAAACTGCAGCTAAATGACTACAGCTACCACAAGACCATTTTTACAATTCAACTACTGTACACCATGGCCTGCGATATATGGAGAGGTAGACATAAAACAGCAGGATGTATTATAATCTGAATTTCATAGTAAATACTGAAAAGAAAAAGCAGTGCTTGTGATTTCAATTCAGCTTACTCATTTCTCTTCCCCTTAGAAATTAAACATATTTTATTCTCTGATCTACCATCTGCCTCAAGAAACACATTACAGATGTTGTCTTCATCTAACTGAGCACAGTATTATTTTTAAAGCACATTATAAGAGCAAACAAAACTTCCTGCATTGCCACCAATGCTTTCTAGCATCCATACATCTATGTATACTCTAATAAAGCAATGTAAATATGTGGAGAGCCAGGAGGTATACTGGCTGTCTCAATAGGATTAATCAGTGAAGATTGTGACAGGAACTTGATGCAGATGTAAATAAACTTCTTTTGCAAAGGAAGACATTCAGGAACTGAAATCCTTTAGAGGTTTTTATTCTTCCAGACAACTCCTCTGTAATCTCCATCTGTTCACAGGAGCAGGAAAGGAGGGGGCTCTCGTACCTCCCCACCCTCAAGATGCAGCCCTACATCTTAGAATGGCAGCTTGCACATCTACAAATGATAGTTGGAAACAGTGGAAAAGTAGCTATGAATCTGAGACAGCATGAAAGCTTTCTTCAGTTAGGGAAGAAAGCAAAAAGAAGGATACAGCTGGAGAAGTGGGGGGAGGAGAGAGAGAGGGAAAGCGGGGGGGAAGGTGAGAGAGAGGGAGGGAAGCATCAGCGAAGCTCTGGCTCTTCTGCTGAGCTACTATGTGACTTTGGACAACTACCTGTTCTTTGCCCCGAGTTTCACTACTTTAAAACAGGTTAAAAGACACTTTTGCTGTCTTTAACAATCTTGATAAAAATCACCATTCTGAAAATAGATACAAGCAACAGCATTTAAAATGAAAAAATGAAATGGCAATCTCTGATGATGAACAAACCCAAATAAGACAGCAAAGTCATCAGATAAAAAATCAGATGCTTATCTGAAAACATTTGCAGCTCCTGTCCTTACGTCTCCAACATGCAAGTAGATCCAGTGAAACCCAGCTCAAGTCCACACAGCAGGAGGTACAAACACGTATGGCAGCTACAATTTTAATTGCACACTAATCTGTGCTACAAAAGCCTGGTCATGTCAAATCCATTTCTATGCCTCTTTAAAGTTACAAAAGAAAACTTCATTGAAAACAAAATGATCTCTCATCTTCCATTCTACAATCACAATATTAATTCTAAAGCTATTGAGAACCTTCATAAAACATTCTAACTCTGATTACATTTGAGAGGACACTTAAGCGTGCACACTTAAAAATGTTTCATTCAAAATGGGTTTCATTCTTGCAGTTGCCAATCATCATGTTACATTGATTAAGGAACAGTAAATCTGCTGTTGGCATTCTTTAGTCCCATCTGTGATGGCCATGTTATGACAGCTCAGTTCAAAGAATTGACTTTGCCAATTAACTTCGTTTTCTCTTTTCCGATTTCCATTTTCCAGGAAAAAAAAGCACTGCCAGCTCATGGATAAACCATCAGGACTGATATTAAAGTTTATGAATGAGAAAGCATCACAGCCCTCAAAAAAAAAAAAAAAGGGGGAGAGAAATCCAAATAACATGTCCCACACCAACGTGCACATGGAAGAAGTGCAGTAGGAAGGTGGGATGTGAAAGATGGCTAATGGCAACAGATGGACACATTAAGTTAGTTATTCCCCAATAATGATATAAAAGATCTTGAAGATTTTTATTCAGGTATTGTCCTCTGTTGGAAGGCTAACAAGGATGATGGGCTCCCATCTTGTCCTAGGATTGCTGTAATTGGTAGCAATTGGTAGTAATCTCCTTTACTCACTGTGTTATCATAATCTTTCAATTCTTATGAGATTTGTAAAGATGTTGTGGTTGCCCTCCCTTAGAATTTCTTATTTCAAAGTGGGAAGAACTCCTCTATCCATTCTGTACACATTCCAATTCATGCTCATCCTGATCTATTATTTCTCTTTTTTGGTCATTGATACTCCATATTCTTCTCCATTGTCCTCTATGTGGCCAAAAATTTGATAATCCCTGCTCAGGTCCCAACTAGGATTAACTCTAATAAGAGTTAATCCAATTTCAATTTTTCAATACTTTAAAATCAGTTATAAACACTTCCCTATTATCACATGGAAGCTCCCATATCCAGAGTCACAGGGGCAGCACACTGGAGGATGCAGGGGAAGAGGGAGAAAAAAAATTCTGCTGCTTTTGTCACATAAAGAGGGGGATGCAACCATGACACACCGTTGTTGTTCTTAGCCCAATGCAAAGGGGATCTGGGCCAGAATGCTCTCTCCTAATGCATACAAAACAAAGTAAAGAAAAAAAAGGAAAAAAAAAAAGAAAAAAGAAACCTAAAGAAATACAGTGCAAACAGAGAAGGACTCCTTGCCAGAAGAAATTCATAGCTCTTAAACTGTAGTTACATAGCTTTTTCAACTTAGTTTTTGGAGGTATTACTATAGAGATGCCATATTTTGCTAAGTTTGCAAATATTTATGTGCACATATCTGTTAAACTGGATTGATAATTTACTGGTATGAGGTCAACAGATTTGTTTACATGCTCAAGTGGCTGCAGGACTAAGGTCTTAAATTGAAAGAAAGCTCTTTGAGGAAAGAATTCAACCTATATATAAATCAAGGTGCAAGTTTCAAAGTTTTGAAAGATAGAAAGGAGAAGAAATAACTAGGTTGGTATCTACATATCTACTTCGACTTAGCCAGGCTACTAGAAGATTGCCACTTTCCTTAAATTCCTTTTAAGAATTAAGATCAAACTGCTGCCTGTCTTTTCCACTTTAGTCTGGTGATTTCAAAATCGGCTTATTTCCGTTTTGAAACTTAGACTTCTTTGCTTCTCTCCCTCTTTACCCCTCTCATGGTGCAAGATTTACCTGCTGGATTCAATCCTTCATTTTATGCTTGGATCTGATTTTAAAGCCTACTTCTTACTTTAATTTCAATCAAATAAAATACTAAATTATCGTATAATGACAACTGAACAGCATGTGTCTTTAAAGAATGTATAAATATGGCATGTGACACTCAATAATGCTACAGATGGCAATTCCAAAAAGGACCCAAAGACTTAGCTCACTCCAGTTGCCCAACTGGAGTTGGGCAACTGCAACTGTGCAAAGGCAAACTAGAGTGACTTGCCCAGGGTGAAAGAAAATATAGAACAGATTTGAACAGAATCAGACTTTGTGACTCCAACTCCAAGGTCAACCAGCTATTGAACTTTTTTTCATTTTTTCCTCCTTACAGACTGCAAGGATATTTTAAGCAGTGACAATAGCAGACATAATTGTCCTTTGGAAACTATTAATCCTTTATAAAGGCAAAGAAAAAATCCTTTAAAAAGACAAAAAAAAAAGCCAAACCAACAGCACTCCCATGACAATGGGCATTCTAGTGCCTTTTTTCTGAATGATGAGTTCAGAGGGTGTCTAACTCACTCTGTAACCCCCTAAGCTGTTAGCATATTCACTTCCACTGATGTTTTTTTCAACTTTTGTTTATATGGTCTTCACTGGTATGCTGCCATTAACACAGGCAAAATATTTTCCTCTTTAAAGGACCTGAACCCTTCCGTTGAAAGTAAAACGCAACTGGTGGAAGAAAACTCCACATTTCCACACCAAAATTAAAGTGGAAGGAATGATGCATTTTGCAGCATGCAGAATGTTGCTCCGTTCCATTCTCACCATTAAGAATCCTAGAAGACTTGAGCTTTATGATACAAAGATCTAAACCAGGGAAGTTATTTTATTCTGTAAGGTAAACAAACAGATGTTCCTATAACATTACAGATTCTATTATCAAGATCCCTTAATCAGATTTTTACTACATATCATATGACACAAAACTCAACTTAGCCTCTTACAAAAAAGGTCAATAGCATTCTATGCCAAATGATAACTTCACATGGTTTTTTAAAACAGTTACATGTAACACTTACAACACTGTACTCCAATTTTGTTTAAACCCACTATACACAGCAAAATTCTATATCACACCCCAATTTTTAACTATTTTTATGTTGATTAGGAAACAGAATTCCACTGAATTTTCATAAACATCTGACCACAGAGCAGGGATGGCAAGTTAGGGCACACAAACCACATGTGGCCTGCAAGAAATGGACATACAGGTCCAATGCTGATGCTGCGCCACAAGACGAGCAGTGTTTTGTGTTGTCACACAGACTGCTATGTAATTTTAACCCCCCGGTACAAGCCAAAGAACAGTCAAACTGTTGTGGCTTTCAAACCACATGAAGAGCTTAAGAGGAGTTAGTAGGGTTGAGGTTGACTCCTCATGAATGAAAAATAGCTTGGGAAACTGCAATAACCCAGAAAAAGTTACCCCTGGGCTATTTTGCCAAGACAGTTTTGTGCTTCTTCCACCCAATACAAATCATGCCCATGACTGGAACAGGACAGGAGACTTGGTGCAGATGCAGGGAACTGCAAGTCCCAGAAAAATGACTGCCCATTGCTTTCACTGACAATGTTCAGAAATGCTACACTTGCCTCTTTTAGAGGTCAAGAATAAAGGGGATGACTGCTCACCAAAGTATCTGCAGAAAACTCTTCCAGCTGGAACAGCTGGAACAAAAACATCAGTGCCAATTAAAGGACATAACTGTATGCCACAGACATCAGCCAGGACATCTTTCTTTGAGATCTCACAGCAGGTAGCAATGGAATGGATTTTTATTTTTTTTTTTAAATAGCAGATTGTTTAGTCTATATTCAACCAGATACATTTTACCTGCTGCTGCCAACTGTCTCTGGGAACACTGCTGTGTCAGATGTTCCCTATAGCTTCTGCTTCACTCAGAGCTTTTCACTTTTTGATTACTCTTAAGGAGGGAGTAAGAATTAGGGCATGATAAAGGCATATGAAAGCGGCCATTGTGAAAGGGAAACAGGACTTTTATTGCTCTCTTCCTTACAAATGCTGGGGGTAGCAAGGAGAGAGGGATGCTGTTGTAAAAAGAGATGGTTAAAAAAGGAAAAGTCTCTGAAGAATCCAGGTGCTTATCTCATCCAGGGATTCTCTCCTCTGGTATCAGAGGACAGTCATAACTTTAGAAAAGCTCATCCCATCTGCTGTTTCAGATGCCTGCAGTGGCCGTTGCTGTTAAGCAATCAGTTTATAATGAATTCACATTCAGAAGAGCAGTACACATGCAAAACCCTTGGGCAGAATTGTCATTATCATAAATCCACCGGTGGCAGAAGTATGTATAAAGACAGACATTAAACCTCTCTAAACTGTCCTACACAGACCACACTCGGTATCACTACAGCCACCATGACTACAGTATAAGATCAAAGCAATTCACAAAAGCAACTGGCTTTAGATATGACAGAAATTTAATTATTACTTAAGCTGTCAGATATTTCAGGAAGAAAAAAAAAAACTTTTTTGGGGAAAAACCACTTTGGGATATTTTTCACATCTAGTTTTCAAATGCTTGTACTACCAAAAGCCTTGCACCAATACTTCAAGTTTCCAAAAGGCTGTCTAACTTGCACTTAAACCTAATGGATAGTACCTTAACAGGTGACATATGATGTGGGTAAGGATTCGTTTCATCACAAGAATGATGATGCACTTAGGAAGGCTGAGAACACCAGCCTGCCTTCAACAACCTCTCTGGCTCCATCGCATGGCATTGACTCATCATCTGAGGGGCATCATAAATCCGTTAATACTAATTCCAGCAGTCACATAATTGCGACTGAACAAAGCTAAAGCGGCCCTGCCCACTCCAGTGTAACGCAACTCTGCTTTTGCATAGGAAGGGAGTGCCGTGCAAGCTTCTGCAAATGCCATCTGGCTTCTGCATTACAACCACAGTAACAGCACTCGTAATTCTCTCCTTACAACATATATTAATGAATCCAGAAAGCTAAAAGTAGCCTGCAAGCCAGGATCACTGTCACAATGCTGTTTCTCCTGGCAGCAAACTCCCCAGTTGGGAAGAACAGGATGGGTGTGGGGGGAATCTTAAGAGAGACAGATGAAGCTGGGGATGAGGAGGGGAACTTGCTCAAAAAAAGAAAAAGAAAACTTGGTAAATAAGCACAGATTAGAATTTGTGGTCAAAGTTCACCAACTAAAATGTTCATTTTCTTCTCCAGCAACAAAGCATCCTCCTACCTCCTACATCACATTACAAATTTCAGCACAGCACAGACAGCAAACACAGTAAGCTTCAAGCTAAAAAATACAACAGAGCTGTGAGACCTGTTAAGTTTTGGTTTTGTTGAGAATTGCTACAATCAATTCCTTCAAGATGAAATAAGACACTGGAATATTCATAATCACAGGGGAGAGCCTGAAATTTGCAAATGCCAGGGCTTATATCGTTCAAAAAAACATTAGAAACATCAGTTTCAAAACTTCTGCCTCAACCGTGTCATGAAGCACCTCAAAGAGTCCAGCATGTGTCCTAATCTTTACAGGCTACCAGCAGCAATTACAAGAGAAGAGAGAAGCCCAGCTGACAGACGGGGAGCAGGAGAGGAGCAAGTGATCTACACAGTGAAGAAATCACGTCACAAATGCTTTCGCTGTTACTATTAACTACTTTTGGAAGAGTCATGCTGGTGCGATACTGAACAGTTATCTATCTCATTAGCTCCAAGGTTTGCTACTGTAGGAAAGTAAAAACACAAGAGTTTCAAAAACCCAACAAATCCAAATCAGTTTACAATAGTCTTCTGAGGACCCTGGCTTATTTTGATTTTGAAATTAACCAAAAACATTATACAAACCCATATAAAAAAAAGTAGCTTAATTTTATTTTCTGAGACTTTTAGGTTCATTTAGTAATACCCATTATACTACTGTTCTGGTGACCACTGTTGATTTGTATTTAAAAAAAAAAAAACAAAAACAAAAACAAAAAAAACACCACCAAAAAAACCCAGTTTATAGCTATAGGATAGAAAACCACAGAATCGGGCCTTACAATCTGCTCTCTTGCTTCATGACCACAGTATATATGGGTTTTATCTTAATGTGTAAATAAACTACTATATATTTTGTTATAGACTCTGATCTTGCAGGGTACAGCAAGTTTGTATGGAGAAATGATGTTAAAAAAAACCAAAAGACAATATAGTATGCAAAGCCAAACTAATGATGGTTACAAACATACAACCCAGGTTTCACTGGAAGTGCCGACAATTAGATGAAAACAATCTGGTTTTGAACAGTCTCATGTCTCTTGCTAATCAGTGCAATCACTGCAAAGCCAAGCTTCCTGTCTCTCAGCATTACTATACCAAATGTCCTGGTAGGAGAAAGAATAACTAGCTTGAATAAAAGAAGAGATGAAACGACGGGAAAAGTGGCACATTCATATTGGAAGTAATTCTACTTATAAAAGCCATCATGAGATCTTCCAATTTGACTAAGACAACATTCAACTAAATTTAACAGCAAACTGCAGAGCACTTCCTTTATGTCAATAGTGAAAAAAGGTCACAGGCATCCTGGGAAGTCCCCTTATGCCCTTGACTTAGCAAAGTCCAAACTTTTCTATCATTTCCTTCAGAAAAGAAGGAAAAAGAAAAAAAAGAGATGACGACCACAATCAGAGCACATGCCCTAAAACTAATCTTGTAGGACCTGAAATGGAGAAGAGAAGCAGCATTAGAATTCCATATTTGAGAGCAAACAAGGGTCACATGAGGACCTTACCAGCAACACAGAAAGCCTGTTTAACATCAACCTGCCCTTTTTATTGCGTAGTTTTCAAAGGCACAATAATATGAAACTATGCTTATCATACCTTTTCAAATGTTGCCAGCAACTCACGTAAGCTGAAATTCAGGCCAATCATCATTAAGCGTCCCCCAAAGCCTACATTTTTCTGGTACGTCCTTCCAAGCCGGGCCCGTAGCCTTCAGAAGGTTTCTCTCTTTTTCCACCTACACTGTCCCAAAACTCTCCGCGAGCTCCTGTGCGTGCCCCTCTCCCGGGCCGTGCTCCCCCGGGGGCAGTTCAGGCAGCACCATGGTCCCAGCCTCCCTGGCCCCGCTCCCTGCCGCAGGCCGGGCGCCTGAGGGTGGGCCGCTGACGCCGGGTGATGCTCCTTGCAGGGTTAACCCGGCCCCATGGTGCTGGGAGGATCTCCTCGTCTCCACACCCGGCCAGGACTGCCTCCAGCTCACCTCGGCAATGGCCTGCAGGCTCCCAGCGCTT
Source organism: Haliaeetus albicilla (assembly GCF_947461875.1). Lineage (NCBI taxonomy): Eukaryota > Metazoa > Chordata > Aves > Accipitriformes > Accipitridae > Haliaeetus > Haliaeetus albicilla. Next base: position 11,414,510 of record NC_091489.1, on the reverse strand, counting down.
CGGGCAGGCCACGAGCTCAACGGTTGGTCTCAATGACCCCGAGCGAGAGAAGCTATACTCCGCTGGCACGCGATGGATGCGGAGAGTGGGAAGGAGGAGCAAGTCCTTCCGTGTTGCTCCATTCGAGGGGAAAAAAATACAAAGACAAAAAAAGAACCAAAAAAATCCCCCAGAGAAAATTCCGTTGAAAGAAAGCTCCAAAAGCCAGCCTTTCAGAGAAGCCGAGTGGGACGAGGCACACTTCAGCCTAGGAAGCGCGACCGGGCAGGAGCCACCTTTCCTCTCCCTGCCCTCCTCGCCGCCGGCCACCAGCGGGCTGCTGTTGCTGTGGCAGTAACCAAGCCACCTCCAGCCCGCTTCGCTTTGCCCAGGGGATGCTGCACCACAGACCAGCCAAGGCCCATTAAAAGAAATTTAAAAAGTCACTTCCTTTGTTTAGGGGAAAGAAAAAAAAAAAAAAAGTCTCCAGCAAAGGATCCTGCTGCAACCTCCAAAGCCTCCGCTGAAGATCTCCTCCTTTGGTCCTCTCTGTTCTGACAGCCGTGCAGCCATCTATCCCCGGCATTTGTTTATTATTGTAATCAGCATCCTCCCTTCCAGCAGCCGTGGTGCCGCTCCGACGCCAAGCACACTCCCCCTTCCTGGAGGCCTCCCCGCTGGAAAACCACCGCCACCCCTAAAGGCTGCAGAAACCCCGGACCAAAACCCCTCGCTCGCCCCTCTTCCTTCCCCTCCAAAGGAAAGGCAGCTATTTAGTCACTGAACAGGTTTTGGAGCCGTAAAAGCAAAGGGGTGCTCCGCAAAGCCTACAGGCGCCCGCTGCCGCTGGCTCTCCAGGGCAGGCAGATTGTTTTCATATGAGCCTTCGCCCGCCCGCAGGAAACCCGACACCCCAAGGGTGGCTACTAGGAAATCGCTCCATTGCAAACCATTCCCACTGGAAAGCCTGCGTGCATGCGAAGGCCTATTTAAACTCCTATTAATGCTTTCCGTACAACCACACATTACTCAACCGGCAAAAGGAGCTTCGGTAAGAGTTGCCAGCAAGTCAGAAAAAGTATAATTAAAACCAAACCGACAACCCATCGCTCGCAAACCCCCTTATAACTAGTACTCCTATGACCGTGTTGGGAGTCACGTGCTGCTTTTACTTTCTTTTTAATTCACCCGACTGCCATTTGAAGTACCAATAAAGTCATCAATGACAAAACTGTCTTAAAAATTATTCTCAGCTAGTGGGTTATACCGATAAAGCCAGCATGGGTCAGGATTTTAAGAATAAACTCTGGAGAAAAAAATAAATAAATATCGGGAGTAACAGGATTTTTGCTTATTTTATTTGTACTTTGCCACGTGTCTGTAGGTTTTATGTGGGCATATTACACAAACTGCTGAAGTGCTTGCAAAATACACTGAGAAAAGTTTTCCAAATAAAAACGACGGAACTAGACCAGCTTTACTGCATAACTGACAGGTAAGCACAAACTGTCTGAATTTATTCCACTGCTTATGGAAGCAAAAAGCCCAATTATTAATGCAACAGTATCTAAAATCATGTTCAAATACTGTCCTTTTCTAAATTAACCACTTACAGAAGGAAAATAACACATTAGAGTGTAAAAGTAAAACCATCCTGTAAGAGGTTTAACTACAATGCCTATTTGAGAATCTCTCTTTTCTTCTCCTGCAAGACAGACACAAAGTTTGGATCCTGATTCCCATACACACTAAGGTTTCTTTCTGCTGCTCTTGCAGAAAAAAACCCTTGCAAAACAGGAAGAAAACAGCATTTAAATCCACTTCAGAGGTGCTAGTGCATACAAAATGAAAATGGGTGTCAGGCTGGATTATAATGAGGCTTCATAACTCCAGGACCGTATCCAAATAGACAACATTAATTTTATGTTTATTCTCAGTCTTCATACTTAGATAACTTGTTTCCCGATTTTCTGCTGTCATCAAAAAAGCATACATTCTAGATCTTTCAATACTATTCGATGCAAATGTAAATGCCCTCCGAGGCGGATAATTACCATTTTGCAGAATTCTGTAAAAGGTAATCAAATATATACATATACACACAGTGTCGGACCAATGTTTCCAGTAAAATGGCTTTGAAAATTGTACTGAATAACAACTTTTTCAGTGGCCCTTTCATATGAAAGCACACTGCAGTATTTGAGAAATTCTGCATTTGTAGAAGAAAAATAAAATACAGTAACTGAAATAAGCTCTACGTTGGCATGTAGTTAATATAGCCTGTACATGTAAACACAGTAGTTCTGTAGACATGACAATGTTGGATTGTAAGTTCCAGAAATACAACATAACAGTAAGACAGCTTTATATTACTTATTACTACTAAAATTTTCCTGATCAGTTTTGTCACAATTTTCCATAAAAATAACATACATCCATTGTTGGCAACGAAAATGGAATTTTATAATGAAAACTACAGGTCACACAGAGATTAAATATTTGAATGCTAGAGTCTAAAGAAATTCACATTCTGACAGCATATGCCCTCATGAGAATATATGATCTTCAGCTAAAAACGAGCAGAACACCAACAGTCCTGTAACAAAGCCTCCTTCCAAAATACTCTTGCAGATACTGAGCTCCACAAATGGGAATTTAAGACACTGGAGAGCCATGTACTGCTGATGCATTTAAGGCACTGCTGCAGAGGATTGTGTGCAATGGAGCTTCTTGTTACATTTTGATATTAGAGCAGTTCGGTGCATTTTCCTCACACATCTTAATAAGATAAAACTGGAAAAAAAATAATATAACCAGCTAACAGCACTTTATAGCCATTGGTAATGTTACTAGTGGCAGCCTCCAAACTGCAAGGACCATCAACGGGAAAGCACTTTTATCACATGTAGAAAAAGGAAGGTCAGCACAGCAGCCTGTGACACAGAGAACTATGAACACATTTGCTAACAACTGTTTTTAGGAGTTGGGTTCTGAACAGCACACTCTGCAAATACAGGCTTAAAGGCCTCATCATTTAGCAAGACACTTAATGTAGGGATTATAAAACTAATAGAATTGTACATCTAAAAACTTAGTACTGTAAAGTATCAATTAAAAACCCCTACTTTTTATCAAGTATAAATCCAGAAGTAACTGAACACTAGGCTACTGCAACAAAGTGAACCAGCAGAATCAATGAAACCAAAACTAGGTAAGGAAAAAGAAAAAAAAATGTTATTCCATTGCCTCTGGAAGGAAAATTACCTGATCAGCTTGGAGGTGATATTATACACACCTCTAAAGTTCAATTTCAGAAAAGATAAAAGTCTTTCAGACTTTAATCTGCAAAACAAGATCAAGTATGTGTAAAGAAACTATTAAGAATTTGCTTCATACTTGAGATGATGTGAAAAAAATTCAAGAACACTGTCATACTAAGCACAATTTGACTTTGGAATACAAACTAAAGAAAGGACAAAAGTTTTTTTTCTAGAAGACAAACGGAAAAATAAACAGCAGCAAGAACCTTAAGAGTAAATGAACCAGTTTGTTTATACACAAAGCATATATCTTATGTGACTCACAACAACGGGTAACAACAACAAAAAGATAAAAAGAATAGTGTTCCTTTGTGCGACTCAGATATAAAGGACGCAGAGGTCAATAGGTGGTTACAGCAAATCAATACATCCCGGTTTCACTCATGACATGCAGCTTCAGGCAGGAACACAAAAAATTCACTTGTTGAAAAGCATTGTGGTGTTTTCTCCTGCCTTGCAACACACCTGGTGTCAATCTGATCAGACCAGGAGGGAGAGCTGCCCTCTCTCCCTTCTACAGTGGGTCAGCATTTACAATACAGAGTTAACACCCGGCTCCAGCAAGGTTGGTCCTACACTGAGGCTCACTATCAATTGAACCCAACACCAGGGTTTCACTAAGCAGAGCTCTTCCAGCACAGCCTCATTGATAACCTCTGCCAGAAGCCAAATCACTCAAGTGACACAGTACCCCAAGGACCAAGAATTCATCAAGACAGATACGACAAATCAAGCTTTTACAATAAAGCAGAAAAAGCGGCACGATAAGACAGAAGTCACGTAAATATGATTGCCCAAATTACCAGTTAGGTATCTGTTCCAGTGGCAATTGCAATGCAGATTATGAATGACATGAAAGGGTTTGCAGAGTTCCTAGAGCTTAGAGCCAAGGCACTGCACTGGTTTGACTTTTTCTTTATTTCTTTCTTTAAGACTAAAGGGTATCAGTTTGCCTTGGGAAGGTATTTTTACATGGATTAACTGGTCACATTAAGTGGTCTGCCCTGTGCGGTATCTGCCACATTCAATGACAGAGTTCTGCATTAGGTAAGCACAGATAGACTGTGGCCTTCCTCAGAAAATGGGGTATGAGACAAGACTTTAAATCTCAAGAATAAAATTTGTTAGGATTCCAGATGAGAGAAAGTAGTCTCGGTGACAGGTAATGGTTGCACTGCCGCAAAAGGTTAGTAAAGGACTGGGTGGTATGGTGGTGGGTTTCCCCCACCTGCTTGTATTTTTAACTTGTTTGGACAACACATGGCTTTCAGCTTTATGAATCAACTGTGATTTTCTAATGTTTTGGACCTGAATATAAGTTGTGTGTTTTAATTTCTTTGATCTTCCCAGAAGCACCCAACCCTAAAAGCAGAACATTTCAAATGTACTCAGAACACAAAACCCCAAAGAATTATCTCATACTTGGAGTATATCTAAAAGAGCTTAGACGTCAAAGGGGAGCATGCAGGGAAGTACCACCATGGCATCCATTTCAGGCATGGAGCCATTAAGAAACTTACTGTACAAGAGGCAGACTTAAATTCCATTTATGGGACTGGCCAGAACATGAAGGTTTCAATCCTGGCTCTAATTGACAGAATGAGGGAGGCAGCAGGAAGCGTGGATGAAATCCGTCTTTTATGCCAGGCAGGAATTTCATCATCAGGTTATTACTTCCTAGTTATTACTGGTGACTAAATGAAACGTTCCTATTGATTGACAGTCTATAAAGAGTTCACTGGGAAGCCTCCTTCTAAGACTGTTAGCTGCCTTTCCTCCTGGTTTTCCCCCTTCAGGTACGAGATACCGGCACTTGCTTGCAATAATCATACTGGAAATCAGCAAGCCAGGAGGCACCTCATGGTCTTTCTGTCTTTAATAGCATCTTTAACTCTGCTCTCTTTGCACAGAAACAAAACAAACAAGTTGTCTTAGGTGTACTTATTAACATTTTTATTAAAAAGGGTGAAACTGAAAACAGAGTGACAGTCTAGTGGCGATATGACATGACAGACTGCCAAAGCAGCCCACTCAAGGACAAGATTCTAGAGGCTGCATTAACCCGCACCCAGAGTAAGCATCCAGTTTCCCAAGTTAAAAACATGGGACTTTGATTATTTCAGCCCAACCTGAAAATTGAGTTTTCCTTAAGATTTTCTTGACTGTGTTTATTCTAGCTCCCTGACAGCTTAGTCCAAGAATTGCCTCATTAAAACCATGGACAACACATGGGACGATTAAATACACATCTTTAAAATAATTTGCTAAAACAAGGGCTTATTTATATATCTATTACTTGGTAAAGGATACCCATCTCTCATGATACTAAAACTGACCAACGAAAAGCTGATTAATTTAGTAGTTTTTAGACAAGTACTCAATCCACTCAATAGTGAAAAGACCACGGAAATCGTATTTTAATTTCAGAGTTTATCATAATTGACAGAGCATCTTGAAATCTACAGCACTAACTCAAGTATCTGTGGATTAAAATCTCATTCAAATAACATATTGCAGTCTCTTCCTACTTTACTTCTAAGCAATGGCATTAGACTCAAGTAGCTAACAAGGTTATAGTGCCATTACAGTTATACTGCATAATTTATCATTTTGCCACATTCCAAAGTTAAGTACCCAAGCACAACCTTTTGCCTCAGTCCACCTGTATATTATTTTATGCTCTTTTCTGTTATACCTTGTCTTATATTCTTAGCTAAGTAAGTGGCCTTATCTTGCAGGAAGGAGAGGTATCACTTGGATCTACTTGGTTTTGGTTTTTTGCGGGTTTTTTTTTTTTGAAAGCCACTGGGAATTGGACTCTCCCCATCCAATGCAAATTCTGATCTCAGCCTTAAAAGTTTGCTTCAGCTGTGAGCTTTTTAGCCATGAACTTTTACTTCTGTTTTTTAATACTGGCTAGGCATTTGCTATATAAAAACAAATGCATTTTGGATTTCTAGCATAACCATTAGCAAGATGATCTTCTGTATTTAAAAAGAGCATAAAGTGTGTAATTTGTATTATTTGAAGTAACTTTTTGTCTATGAAATCAGAATCTTTATAACATTTATAAAGAAATGTGCTTTTATATCAACTTTAATGTGCCATAGTAGAACAGCCATAAGAAAATTACTCTTTTGAATATAGCAAATGGACAGGTACTAAATTATTTTATCAAACCACAGGAGGTCAATCTCCTAATCTGGCAAGAAATACCAAAGTATACCATTGTAATTTATCAAAAAGTTGGAGGGGTTTTTTTGTTTTCAAAGTTCACTAAAAAAAGATCAATGACCTTGGACTACAGGGATGTTTCATTAATATTTAATTTAAATCTTTTCATGCTGTGGCTACTGCATCCAAGCGGTAGCCCACAATGCCTCACCAATAGAACTGAACTATACTTTTTGCTGTGAGTAGATAAAGAAAAGAGAGCTTACTTTGAAAGCCTTATGACTGGATACCATAGGACAACCATGTCTTCATCTAAATTAATTTTCAAACCATGGGATTAAATCTTAAAAACTCATCATAAGATTAAGGTTTAAATGTTGTAGCTCAGAAGGAGTATTCATTCTTTTCACTAACTGTGTAGTGATCCCCTAAGCCAATTGTGTCGTTATGTAATTTAAAAAATAAATTATATTCCTTTTTACGACACCTAGTGTGTAATAGCACTGCAGCTGCCAGGTACACCTAATCATTGCTTAGCAACACCTTAAGGGAAAACGGAAGCAATTCAAAGTTTCAGAAAGTAACCCTCTAAAATGTAGTTGTGGCTTTTCTGAAGTGAGGTGCTTCAAGGAAGCTGTGTAAAAAGCTTGTAAGAATGGAAGAACTTACCACGAAGACTGGAGAAGAGGGACAAGAGTGCAGAGAATTGAATTTCCACAACTCCTGCATGCAAGTCACACAGTGCTGTAGGTGCTGCTGAAAGCCCTCACTGTTCATGCCAAGCACTTCTAAATAGGGAATGAAAGGGTAAGAAAACACCTTCCTCCCATGCACAGGAGAAGTAAGGGAGAAGATATACTGTGTCTTTTAAAAGTTACAGAAAATCCTTTCCTCCACTCAGCTGCCCGTCTGCCAGTACCTGGCAGGCGTTATGATTTTCAAGTTTAAAATTGCCTGCAGGCACCTGTGCTCCACCGCATACTACTTCCCTACACCTACGACAGCTCTGCTACAGGAGAGGGATAATTGAGCCCAATATGCTCATATCTGCTATTTTTCTCCTTTTTGAACTTTATCCTATGAAGCATATTTGGCACATCTTTTCCCTGGAGTAAGCTCTCAGTGACTGCTCTGGCAGTTGACACCCATCATCTCTACTTTGTCCTGGAAAGAATTTGGACGCAGTAATAAGTTTGCATAGCTATCAAAGATTACAGAGAAATAGTTACAAAACTAATGAGAGAGAATTGAAATCTCGAGCATTACCAGCCAGCTAACTTGACTGTATTCCATTTAGTTTCCCAGCATGTATCTATGTCTGTCTGCTTTTTGATCTACATTGTGTCCATTATACAGCTAAATGAATGCTCTCAATCATATTTATTTCAGAAGAATCCTCTTTCAAGATCAAGCCCTACAAAGAGGAAGCAACTCATCTGGGTATTACCAAATTCAATAAATGCTTCACTGACAAAGAAAATAGTTAAGCTAAATTCCATTAATCTGGTTGCTACCAAGTGATTAGGACATACAAGTCCTGCATCATCATGGGCTAGAAAATTAAACCACAGCAGACCTGTAATTAGTCAGAAAAGAGCTTTGCATCTCCTTGGGAACTTTGTTTCATTCTTTCTGCAAAAAGCTCTTTTGTAACAACAAAACCACCTCATGCCCTAGCCTCAAAGGGCTGCTGAAGTTAGATTTGATACTATAAATACAGTGCACAAAGCAGCAACATTCGGCTGTAGAGATACAATGCACAAAATCACTATAGCACTTCACATACTCTGTCAGAATTTAAGAGACTGTTCAAGAAATACACATTTTACAATTTCTAGGAAAATCGCATTTGATCTTGGGTCACAAAAGCTCACACACATCACCTCATAAACCTGAAGGTGATCTTATAGCCTAAGCATGCTCATAACAAATACACTTAGACTTTGTAACTGCGAGACATGTTCTGGTTCATTTCTTATCTCTTGATTTTTTACTTGTCACCTTCCCCAGCATCAGAATCTCAGAAGCAGTGTAGAAAGGTAAAGGGAATAGAAGACAACCCTAGTAATAACCTACATTAATAAAGAATTGGAAGATTCATGAAATGGATAGGTTTATTAGCTTTACAGTAAATAATCATAAATATGCATTATGGGGTCGACTCTTGACAACAGCTGATGACTAAGTGAATGCATCCTGGTATTACTTGTTTGGCAGCACAAACAGCTTTTTGATTTTTTTTAAATGTCGCTAACATGCAAATAAACATGACATTTTTTGTGTGTCCAAGGGCTTTCAAGCAGAACTTCAACTATTTTGTGCACCAGGAGAAGGAAAATTAGAGGCTTTAGGGTTCACTGGGTTTTTGTTTCTGAACTTTTAAAATAATTGGATTTTTCTTATTTAGCTTCTCTGTTTTATGTCATACCTAATTTATTTACCGCTGTCTCCACTGAACACATAAAGAGAACAATTTTTTAATTTTTTTTTAAACCAAAGTTACATAAGTACTTAATAAATCAGTGTTACAGGTAATGTAAAAAGCCTTAAAAAAAAAATCTAAGTTCTGATCAAAGACTGCAAATGCTCAATACTGTTAAGAGATGAAATTATTCTCTTTTGTAGCTGACACAAAAATGGGAAGCATCATTCTCATGTTCATTACCTAGAACTCAAACACATTGAAGGAACATGAGAGAGATCTCCATGTACAGGAGTGACAGTTCTGCTATTCATATCTTTTTATATGCACATGTAATCAGAAACGAATTAATCCTGCTTTTATCAGAGAGTCAAAAATGAAAAAATGTAATGCAACACCTCAGGTTAAAGAATAAAGGTAAGGTCCAAATTGCACAGATCCTCTTAAAAATTCCTTTGTTTCTAACTGAAAATAAGCTTCCAAGGCACTTATAAAACACTATAGAAAGCAGAGACAAGCCTCATCCAAAGACCTTAAAATTTAATAACAGTAATTAAGAGACTTTACTTTTCAGAACACATCAAGGCAACCAGTCCCTGTATGTCTTCTTGTTACTGGATTTTAAATCCTATCCCCACATTGAAGCTTCCAACAACAACCGTTATCTAGGGGCTTCCAAGGGAATACCAGGTGCTCTTAAGTAATGGGACGGTTGAGAGCAGTCTTTCACGTCACGCTGCTGATCATTCTGGCATCTCCCACAGCAAGAAGTGTTCTTCGTTGCAATGCCTGAATGGCTGGCCTATCATCTTTGCTTTAGATAGGTCATTTTGCTCTCCACTCCCCCCTTTTGTTTTTTTAAATTATTCAAGAATTCAGTCTCTGAAAATGATTCCCAGCATTTACCAGAGTGATAAATGAATGTAAAGTCTCAGTAAGAAGCACCCGTTTAGATGCACCTTCCAAAACCATAACATACAGCTCCTATCTAGTTTAAGGTTGCTATATATGATTGCTAGTAGCAATTTGTGTTTGCTTATTTAAGTGTCAAATAAGCAAAAAATGCTTTTTTGGTTACTTTTCATTCATTTCTTTTTACCTTTCAGTATACCGTGCAGCCTTTCAGTCTAATTTTTTTTCAGTGGCACACGAAGGTGTTTGGCTGAACTCCACCCTTAGTTATTCTCATAGGATCACCCCAAAAAACCAAAAAAACCAGTCTGGCTTAATGCCTGGTTTATAGCCATGCTTTCTATCTGATAACTTATTCCAATAACCACAGTCAGTTTACCAGACTAATTTTCTGGCTAAAGGCTACTCAGTACAAAACCCAGAAAAACAGATGCCAAAGATGAAGTCTGTGACATCTGTAGACTTCACTTTTGGCATCTGTAGCACTTCTGAAGTCAGTCCTCCCACCCTGCAAATAAAAAAAAAATAAAAATAAAAAGATCAAGTCTCCCCTAGGTGTGTTGCTAGGACCAGGTGTGTTCCAGGAATCCCAAACCTCTTGCGAGATGAAGAAGGAGAACTAGAATGAATACTCTCAATACGTTATCCAACTCAACATGCTGTTGGCAGTAATTAATGTTTCAACAGATACACCCACAGAAGGCTTAAAAACCGGAGCAAATCTGTTTAATTCAGGAGAAGAGAGAAGGAGCAGAGGGAACAGGAAAGCCTTAGTCATCCTCTTGTATATGCTCGAAACCAAAGCAAAGGCAAAGGCCAAAACAGGCTGTGCCTACCATCTCCGCTGGCCCCAACGCCAGCCTCGTGCGACACGTCGACGCGTGTAACGAATGCTGCTGCCTTGCTCTCAGGTGGCACTGTCACCCCTTAGTCTGAAGTAAGCCAAGCCCAGGAAACGAGGTGCTCAGGGCAATGGACACGCGTGCAAGACAGGAGGCTGCTGAGGGCTGTTAGCACGCTCACGCAGAGGGACTCAGAACTCACCACTGGATTTCTCAGTGCGGCTGCTGCAAGCACGCTTTTCTTCTGAAATATCCCATCTGACTCAAGTTATTAAGCACTGAACCAGATTTCCTCACAGAAGGTTTATTATCCTTCTGCATGCTGTGCCATTTTGACAACTAAGAGGCTCACATAGAGATCTTATCAGTGGCCTGTTGACAAAAGTAAAGAGCATTTACAATTGAAATTATGATAATATAATCTTTACTCTTGAAACAAAACGGAAGCTGCATTATCCATAACTGCAGCTTTAGCTCCGGCTTGAACAAGAAGCTTATTTAAATACAATGTGCCTAAGGCTTCTCTAGCCCCATTTTATTACTTGTTACTTTACAAGAAACAAAGAGGTTTTCCAAATTTATTCAGGCAGAGCTTTCATTGTTTAACATTGGACAGAAGCTGCATTTCCACTGAATTACTGTATGCTTTTATTCTCATTTAACTCTCATTTAAAGTCAAGGACTCCACCCACTTTTCAGAAGGAAGCTGAAGATTTGCACATAAAAGCACAGAATGAAGGTTAGAGGCAGCTTCACAAGAACACAAGAGCACTAGGTCACCTTAGAGTATTTGCAGCTCAACCTACCTTGGCTTTTAATCAGGTAGTAACTTCTTGAAGGTAGTTTTGTTTTTTGGTGCGTCACAAAAAATTGGCTGGCACTGAAAAATTTCAGTCAGCATACAGGAAAATTTGAGGAAAAGAGAATTTTAAAAATATCCACTGCTTTACATTCATACATACTATGTTTTTTAAAAAGCTGGAACTCTGAGAACTTAGAGAAAGATCAGCACTTACTGAAGATTCAGACAAAAACTGTTTAACTGTAGGTATGAGTAAGAAAAAATACACTTGGCAGTCATGCTGCTAAAGAAGAAATATACCAGTCCATTATTCATGCAGTAGCGTTTGGTCCACATAGGATCAAATCCTGTTGGCCTTTCTGCGTGTTTAAAGTCCCAATGAGGGGAGAAGGGCGAGAGGAAGTATACACAACAAAAACGTAAGAGAACGTCTATTAAGTTGTGGGGGTGAGAGAACCCACTGCATATTCATCTCCGTGTAGAATAAATAAGTACTAAAATGGACTTTCTACAGAAGACTGACACTGAAGAGCAAGAGTGAGCACACCAGTAAGGCATGGCAAGTAGCACCCATGGTGAGCACACGTTTCAAACACACTGATCCAAAGAGCTGTGAAGGGCAGAGGCACTTGCCCCTTGCATTTCCCCCACCTGTGGCACGTAGTTGGATGAAGGCTAAGAACTGAATGGTCCAGAGCTATACATATTCCCAGGAGAGGTCTTTTCTGGTGCTAGAGATTCCACTTGAGAATTTGTGCCTGATCAGCCATTCAGTGATAACGTGAAAAAGTTCCAACATGGCAAAAAGTAATTCACTGTAAAACATGCAAAATGAAGAAACACCAGGAAGGAGAAAAATGTAAAAAACCCCAAAGCCTATTCAGCTGAAGAAAAGCCCTGTGTCTTTGGTATACTTCGTAAAATCAAGTGATAAAAATTTCAGGGCAGAAAGAATGAGGCAAATGTACAAGCTGCATTTCTCTCTAAAACCCTTTTTCATCACATTTTGCTTGTCCCGCAATCACCTATAAAAATACACTTTATAACGGAAGTGACTTGTCCAACATATCAGGCTATATTACTGTTCTCTAGTTACTTTAAGAAAAACAACAGCAAAAAACCCCATATTGACTGTATGCTTACTAATGCAAGATGAAAATTATGACTTTTCACACTTAGCCATCGTTTCCTTGAAAAGCAAGCAAGGGATATTCAGACATACCAGCCTTGAATAGGTTCTTCAGGTCACTGGCATTTCCCATAGGTGCTAACTGTCATCACAGAACAACTCCAAACTGCTCTCTGACACTCCTCACTACCTACCAAGGAATAAACATCCATGTTTGTGCATACATGGTTTCTCTTCCCTCTGTGCTTCCCACCCATACATAAAAAGAGGGTATGCAAAGAGCAAACAGATTTGTAAAGGAGCAGATTTGTTAAAAAAAACAACCTTGCATCATCTGTCAAGGGTGCCAAGTGCTTGCAGCTGCCCTTGAGACTGTGGACCTTAAAGGCAATAAGCATCTCAGCAATGCCTAGTGTTTATACAACTAAAGCAAACATGAGTGAAAGCCTACCTGCAAGGATACAAAGCACATCAAAGAATGATATTCTATAGCTCCAAAAAGTCACTGTAAATGACAAATGCTTCTTTCTATTGTGTCAGACACTTCCAAAACCAAAGAAGCCTTCACTGTGATTACTGCAACCTAACACGCGCTAAAGGAATCTCTCCCCTGTAACAGGTTGTGCATTTCCTCCGGTACTTGTTAAAAGCCGCATTTTCTGATCTCACAGCTTCCTTGGGGAGGGAGCACTGCAGTGGCTCCGGCTGTCGCAGATTGAAGAACACATGAATTTGAAACTGCATGAAGAAGTTCTGAGCTCGTATCGGGGTCCTACTGAAATTATGACAACATTGGGTAGTTCAAACCCTACTACATAGAAAAAATAACTAGCACCATGGTCAGTCATTTTTAAATATAAATAATTTGAAGTAGTACATAGGCCACACCGTCAGATACGCTCACAAACACTCTGTCGTTCAGAGGTACATTCTATGCTGAAAAACTGCAGTACTTCCATACAACATTCACCAAACAAAATATAAAAGAGCTTCCTTAGGAATAGCAAAATACCTTTAATTTAGACCTTTTGTCTATCATGCTTAACATGTACAGCAGACTTCTACAGAGTAGCAGGAAAAAAAGATTGATGATGGAAAACCAAAACCCACTCATTTCTCAGAAGGGGGATTCAGGAGGGACAATGAAGTTAAAATATTCAGCTTTAAAACCCATACACTTGTGTGGAGATGGAGCTGCCTTACAGAGGACTGGACAGTAACAAGACATCATTCATGAGTAGTACATTTTTAAAGTTAGTTTTCTTTATATGACTGTTTTCTGTCTGTCTAGGACAGTAGAGAGGAGAGCAGCGTTAGCAATTTTGGTCTAAGGTCTTCAGGGAAAGAGGCTCTGCCCTACGTTAACAATAGCAGTTGCTGAGGCAAATTAGGTCTCTGACAGGGATAAAATGAAGTTCCACTGTTAGCACAAAAGAGCTCCCATTGATTTTGGCCTCTTTCAGCTGATGTAAATAATCAAGTAACCATAAATTTGACACCGAATAATTGCTGCCTTGCCCATTACACAGTGTACTCAAAAAGGCATTTGAAATCACCTTGAGCAGAGGGAAAAGGAGAAAGAAAAGCCAAGCTCGGACAGTTCTGCTCCTTCATTAAACTCTATTCTACAGTGTCACCTGCAACCACACAATCATCTTTCAGTGAAAGGGGAAAAATAGTTTGGTGGTCTAAGCAGTAGGTTTGAAATTCCATGCTCTGACAGGGTCAATGGGCTCTTAATTCTGCCAAAAAAGGAATTTATGAAGTTTCATTTAATCTGCAGACGAGCTTATTTGAAGCAAAGGTGATCTGCGAGCAGTGGACCTGGTGATGCGTGGCTCCCGATAAATTTCTCTTAAGTTAAGCTTCCACATGGCTTCCCTGAGCCCTGATGGGAGTTCAGCTCGTGTTCTTTCAGCCTTTGTTAGTGACACAAGACTGAGTTTTCTTTAACGTCGTGTCCTGTATGCACATCTCTATTTCAGCCTGGACTGCCAGTACTCCAGTTATACTAAAGCAGCCCAGCAGGACTCTTTATCAAGACACACTTATTACACACTAAGGCAGCAAACACCTTTCTCCTAAGTGATATGCCACAGGCACCCCCCAAAACCAAAGTACTCATCACTAAACTCGAGCTAACATCCATGCCTGAGCATTGTAGCAACTAAATAAATCTTCTCTGGACAGAGACTCTCACTACCCTCACTCAGAAATTATTTTGACTTCAGAACATGCAGATGATCACTTGCCTGGCTATGAAATTCTTTCAGCTTCTGGAAAGTTGACAAAGTGGCTTTGCACAAAATGAGGGTGTTACCTTCCTAATTCATGCCAACAAGCATCAGGAAAGCATACCCCAAATAAAGGGAGTACAACAATTACCTTTGTTACTTCAAGCACCTACAGACTTCCAGCCACATTTTCTTCAACCAAATCTGGTATCTCAAGTTTTGTACAATGATAAACTAGTCTTTAAATTTAGAAAAAATAGAGTATAAAACAGTTGCTGCAAAAAAAGTTGGAAATTAACACTTGCATTTCCTACAGCTGAGTCTAAGCTAGAGGATTCTTAGCAAACCTACAAAGATCAGTCTTCCATAAAGGGGCTACATTCATTAAATAAAAATCACTACACACACACACACCCCTTTTTTTTTTTTTAAATTAACGGCTTTGGTGATCTCAGTGAAAGTTCAAAAGTTTTTTTCTCATTAAGTACATAATTTTGCTAGTGAAGAAAATGGCAAGTCAAGTACTCGCAATTCTAAAACCAGTTTGGATTTGTTGTTACTTAAAATAACAGTAGTGGTGGAACTGCTAAAGAGAATGAAGGGAGAATCAGAATTGTTTTTAAGAAAAAAAAAAAGAGGACCATCATTATTTTATAAAGCACATTTAGGGATGTTTTGTGATTTCAGAGGATTTAATACCCATTTTAGCTGTTGCCTCTTAATATCTCTTAAAAGAACAAAAAAGTGGAGAAAAGCTGTACTGACCTCAGATGAGTTCAAGTAGTAACAATAAAAAAAGCACTTCCAGTTGTCAGGAAAAGAAAAACAGTGTTTATACCAGCTTTTCTGCTAGAAAGCAATAATGTCTGAAAAACATGCAATTATGGAACATTTTAGTCTACAATTACAAATGAAATCTAAAGGTTGGTGAGGATAAGGGTACCAGGATAAAAGTCCACCAGACAAGCTCATCTGACAATTTACATCTCTATCTCAAAAAACAAACAAACAAACAAACAAAAAAAACAAAAAAAAAAACCAAAACCACCCCCCAAAAAACCAACCAAACCCAACCTCCCCCAAAAAACCAAAACACACACACACACAAAAGAACCCAAACAACACAGAGCCACACCAGTTTGGCAGAGTTAAGCCAGGCACTAGGTGAAGGGATGCAGAAAAGAAACAAAGGAGAGAGGAGACAGAAGTAGGAATGACACCTGCTTCTTTTTCAGTGCTTGACATTATTTTGTTGTGAGATCTTGTGATATCTCAGGACAGTCCCTGATCCTCAAGACTTAGCTTATCAAACAAGGACAATTTGACTACTGCAGTTAATTATGACGTGCGAAGTACTTAGACGTCTGTGGATGGAAGAATCACTACTATTACTACTTTTATTGAATAAGATGAGAGAATAAGATGCTCATGAAGGCTCAGGTACCAAATTTAGGTTTATTTGTTACATTTTCGGTATGTCTGAAGAAGCTGCTGTTATGGTAGAAGACTTATAAAAGAAATCAAAATTGGTCCAAAAAATTTTCTAATATTAAGAACAAAGGACTCCAAGGGAAGAAATCAGCAAAACCTACCAAACAAGAATGTTATTTATTAAGATTTATACCTTTCAACAATGACATTCTGAAAAAAAACCATGAATCCCGAACGCTTAGTACCCTGACACTTAGAAAACAGGAATTTTGGTAGTTTTTTGCAATTTCCTCTTGCATTTCATCTACATTTTGATACTTTTGCAAGTATTGTATGACATTGTACTGACTGTTAATTTGCTAAAAGTCAATACCCACTGAACACACACAATCCTTTTGACTGTTGCTTTCTTTTTTTCAGGACAGGAAGGATGGTTATACCGATATACAGCTGTCCTGCCACAATGAAAACAAAACATCCAAACATCACACCCATGCTGCATAAATGTAAGTCAATGAACACTGTGTACCATCTGCTGATGTTCTGGATGCCTAGATAAGCCTCTGGCCTTGTCTAAAACACCAAAGATTTTTTTTTTTTTACTTTTTATTTTTTTAATGGCTCTCAAAATATCCACTTGCAAAAATCCGTGAGAACACCACCACCAACACCAAAAAAATAATCCTTCAAAAATGCACAAAAAATACAAAATTGGGACTGCTTTCTAAATGAAAGCCTATGTGTACCAATGTATGAGCATGCTTAGAAAGCACCAAAAATCAGCCTAAGCTATTCTTAATCTTTAACAGATTCACCTAAACCACAGTCCACAGTATGGCAGGTTTAATAAAAATAGGGATCCTGTGGAGGAAAAGCTGCTGAAACAACTGCAACAAGAAACTGCTCATTTATCACTGCATTACGGGAACTGAGATATTGCAAATTAATGACTAAAATGTAGGTCCATTGAACCCTCCCAAAAAACACAACCCAGTGTTTTTAAGGTGTCAAAGGTAAGTACACAACACAAGGACTGGAAAAGCAGACCAGATCCATCAACAGTTAGATATTAAAGCAATAAAACTCAGCTGACAGACCTTCAACCTATAAACAAAATCATTGTATTGATAGCAGCTATGCTACTCTTTATAACACAAGTAACCATACAACCTCTGTTGGGAATCATCTGTCAGCTGACTTGACTGACTGACTTTCGGTATGTCAAATTGAAAAGCTAATTCTTGTTGAAAAGTACATCAACCTAGCAAATATCTGCAATGAATCAAAGGCAGAAACTAACCACAATATTATTTGACATGGGACTAGCAAAAGTTGTGAGGATTCATTTCCATGCAATATACTCGAATATGCAAAATATCAAGTAATTATTGTTATTTTAAAATAAGAAACACATGCTTTCAATCTGTTGTAACTCCTACAGATTCTGAAGAGGATTAAAGGGATAGTTTTTACAAAGTCTTTTATCCATTTTAGATGCCACATCCCAAAAACTTATTTAATTACCTCCTTGTTTATGCAAAATCCTTTCAATCATTCCCAAGACTTTGTCATTACTCCTTTCATTATTCATGTCTCTGCTCAAAAGTATCTTATTTTAGCTGAAGTTAATCCTGCTGATAATTAACAGCCTAACCAGTTTAAGCCGGGTTTAACTATTTTTAAAATTTTTTACCCATTACGCCTCATTCAATTAAACTTACTTAAAAATTACAAGTGGAAACAGGGCAATTTTCCAGACAGATAATGGAAAAAATGATAAAAGCATTTTGCTGCAGGAGCTAAGAGTTGAACTTCTAACCTTTAAAACTACTGTGTCCCTATCAAGTACTTTTGCTCATTTGAGGGGGAAAAAAAAATCCTCTTTAGCATTTGAAATGGAATAATTGAATATATGATGCAGAAACTGTCTGCAATCAGCTGTACCATAACTGTACTCTACTACTCTGAAAAGAAAAAATATTCTTTAAGGCACACTAGCAATCAATGGGAAGTAGCATATACTGACACAGAGTAGCATCAGTAGCTGATATAAGAGGTCTCTGAAATGTACACTTGTCATTATAAGAATTTATTAGTGTATCTCTCTGAACAACTCCAGATTATTGTCTTCTATTTAAAAATACTAATAATCATTAACGCATTTGTTCACGTTTTAGTATAGTCATAACAGATTTGTATTGGTCCCATTGAACACTAATTACACTTGCAGCAAAGACGCATTGTGAATACACAATTCTTCATTGCTGTAAATTACTTGGTATTTTAATTTATAAACCTCAAATATAGAGGACACTCCTAATCTAATAAGGTTGCACAATTGTGCAATCCAAAACATAGAAACTGTATTTAAGTCAATCATGCCAAACATTTATTTTTTTTAAACTACATGATCTTGATGCCATTTTCATCATTTGGTCCTTGTATAGAATCATTACTGACTTGAGTTATGGTCTTATACCAGTACAGAAGCATGAACCTCCAGAACTGCTCTTGAAATCACAGTTCAAATGAGTAAGGGTGAGGTGCGTTTGGTTTTTTCCATATGTTTAAATTGGGAAAGAAGTCTTCCCTTCTCCTCTGCAGCATCTTTTATTTAACAACTGTTTTTCAATTTTTGGCAAGTGTAGCACACTTGCATCTGCATATACTAAGGTTTCATAATAAATGAAAGAAAAAAAATGAAAGAATACAAATTGTGCCTTCTAAATTACTTGCAGCAGGCTTCACTATGTTCATAGCTCTCTCCCCATAGCACTGGTTAATGAGACTATTTTCAGTAACAGACAGAATTTCAGTAAGTCACGTAGGGATATCTGCAGCTATTAGGCTAATGCCAGTAACACGCTGAATACTGGAAGACTGTAGCTTTAGGTTGTCTTATTAACAGAAGCTCCCCATTTGATCTTTCCTTTAGTAAAGTTATCGAGAAAAACCTACTTGAAAATCCATATAATTTAAAGTATACACCAGGGATGCTAACACCAGCTTAAATTAAGCATTGCACACAGAGAAAGTATATCATATGACATCAAGAATACTTCTTTATTAATGGCTGTAGATTGAACTTAAAATTTTTATTAATCACCTTCTTCCCCAAGAGTGTCATGGCACTTTCTTAGGTACCGTTATCTGTGACTTTGGATCAAACCAACCTGTTTTGGATCAAGTTTTAATCATACCTTATAACATGTTTAAATTTTCTTATTCTGAGATATGGAAAATTTCCTTTCAGCACTTAAATTGCCAAAACATACTCAATCAAATTCCATTCCGTTAATCAGACAGAAATGTCCTGACTGAAGCAGTCACCAATTCCCGTTGTTTCTAACCACAGACATGGAGGGACGAAGGCTGACTCATGCTATCAGAAAGCACAGATGATGGGTTAATCCCATGAGAGTTGGAAAAAAATGCTTTTCTTACAGTGATCACTTTGAGCAGCCTCCAGCAAGTGCCCCCCTCTGAGAAAACAGAAGCTGCCAGACACACTGGAAGAGGGAGGTTCTTACTGGAAATCTCTGTAGAAATTCTCTAGAGTGAAGAATGACTGCAAGAGTATGAGAAATATTAAACCTAATTTAAAAAAAATCTTTCAAATTACAGTTGTGTTTACTATATTTAAGTAACTGTATTAGTCTATCAAAATTATTTGGAACAAAACAAAAAAAAAAGCCATGCCAGATGCCATATTTGACTTGCTTTTCAAATATTTACTTCCCAGCTTGAAGTGTTAACTGAACACACGGGCTTTCGAAACTCTAAAACAACAACAGCTACAAGAAAAGGTGCATTTTAGGGAGAAGTTTTATAACTATCTTAAGAAAAAGTTCAATTTGAGATCCACTCTGGTATACAAACAGTAGCATTATTGTAAATGTACTTCTTAGAAGTGGCTTTGTTTTATGTTTTTTAAAGGTAATGTAGTATTTTCTGCACTTTCACTTACCAGTCTCACTTTTGGGAAATGAAAATTGTAAAATATTAATCTCTAAAATATAATAAATTACAACTAAAAAAATAAGGAAATATTTGAAGCAAAGGAAAACATGTTATTTAACATCTACAAACTTAAAAATATTTTCAAATTTCTTCCAGCAGTGGGCAAATTTTTGGTCTTATTAGCATGGTGAGAATACTGTAGGCCATGCAGGACATCAAATCTGAGCTAAATATGAGAATTCAGCAAGTGAGAGAAAGTTCAGGAAGCATGGTCCCCTGACAATAGAACGGGTATTGACAGAAGGACACAGAGATGATTAAGTGGCACATAAAAATTAGTTCACTTAAGCTCCGAATTACTAATGAAACGAGAAACGTCTGCCTCTTTTACCAGCTTCTGTTTAAGCCTTTATTTTTTTTAAAGTCTCAGTTGCCCCAACATAATTGTTACGTGCAATGTCCACTGAGCAGAGTTTTCTTGTCTGTCCTTTTCCTTGTTTAGCCACAGTGACTGATGACACTGGAAGAGAGACCTTGCAGAATTTGGGGAATGTTATTGATCTCAGGCTAGAATACCAATGCCTCTTTCCAAACTAATGAAGCAAGTCATGTTTGGACTGAAACTGGGAAGACTGCACCACACACACCTGTGGTGATTCCTTGCAATGCCATCTGGCAAGTGTGGGCTAAAAGAGTGGCTAAAAGCTTCACCACTTAGAGCTGCTGGAAGCAAGACACAATGGAGATGGAGTAAGATCAATTAATAGGAAAAGATGCAACTGAATCCAAGCCAAGGGCCCAGTATCCCTAAAAGCGAGACTATTTCTGGAGACTATTGTTTCACTTATCAGAAAAAGAAAAGTGATCTGATATTTAAAGAAGAGTTATAATGGGGAAAGAAAAGTACAAAATGGCAGGAGCCCAAGGCATCAGCAAGCCACCAGCCAGTGACTCCAGTTGGAAATTAAGGAAAGAAATCCTGCAGCACTGAAATGAGAAGGAATTACTCATGTAATGAAGTAACCAACTTTTCAAAGGAGTTTTAGAAAGACAGGTTACCCCTCCAATTACAATGCAACGAAGGTATTTTGCACTCTTGATTACTGCAGATTTAAGAGATACAGCAGTCTTAGGCATAGGAATCTGTTTCTCACTGATGGAAGCAGTATAGTTTGGGAACACATCAAGGCAAAGAGGATGATGATAATGTAAGTTAATTCAGAGGAAAGCATTTCTACGCAATAGTTCTCAGCTGTACAATAACACTCTGTTCAGTCGGACCACTACACCAGTACAGTGACTTACTAACAATTTATTCTGTAATACAAATTCCACATCTATATTTTCCACTGAAAAAAAGCAAAAAAACTGCAGTCTGTCTCCAGACTCTGCAAGTTATTACAGTACTACATTCATTCGCAATACTGTGAGAACCCCCGGGAATCTTCTTATCAGTCCTGCAGTACTGCATGATCTTGTGATGCCAATCCCCTTCAGAAAAATTTCCCTTTGAAACTGATTGCAGAGAAAAGCAACAGCAGCAACTTCGAAGTTCTCCAATTAAACAAGGACCACAGAAAATATAGTTGTCTGCTTTTACAGATGACCCTCCTTGCCTAACTGATGCTTGTTATGAAGGCATCAGAAAATACAGCAATTCAAAGGAGAGCTACCTGTGGTGTTTAGTATCTTTATAAAAAAAGTTATTTTGTAAAGCTGTTTGCAACTAAAACACCTAAAATGCAAGTTTTAAATGAGAGAAGGAGATTACAAGGATAGTGCCAGTTTAGGTTCTTCAGTCTTAACCATCTGGTCTAAGCATCCTTTTTTATACATATATGTACGCGTTTCTAAAAAGTCTATTTATTGTAGCGTATTACTCAAACCCAATTCAAAAGTCATCCATACTTGTTTGTTTTGAAACAAATTAGGTTCATTATTTAGTGTGCTACATGCTACAACCGAACTACTGACATGAAAACTAGGCTACATAGGGCACTGTCATCTCAAGGACCTTCTATGTGTAACAGAGAAGTACAGAGGAAAGCATCTTCTTCACATACTGATAAGCCATTTTCTGAAGTACCGGCAGTGCGCCGTAACAATTAAAAGACAGAGATGAGCAAAATGGAAATAATACAAAAGATACTTAAAACGAAGCAGTAGAAAATGGCTAGCACACTGATTTGCAGATTAAAGACAAAGGGCAAAGAAGGAAGAAATCCAAAAGAGAAAAGGAAAGACAAGTAGTAGTGGAGGAGGTTTCTTTTTTTTTTTTATATTTTCTACTTGGTTAAGATTTAGAAAAAATGCAAGCTTTTACAAAATGCTACACTGCAAACTGTTATAAAACAAGTTATTGTGTTGGGGGAGGTTATAAAAATGAGTTATAGAAATGACTGAAAACACAAAGAAAAAAATATGTTCCTGCTCTAGTGGATTTTATCACACTTATTACTGGAAAATTTTGCTATATAGCCTAGTTAGAAGCAGTGAATTTACCAATGCCGTAAGCCCACTGCCAAATCAACTGATCATGTATCAGCATTTGTAAGAAATGTATGAATTTACAACAGATCTACAAAGGTGGTTCACCGCAGCAAGACAAAATCAGGTATCAATTTCTATACTCTGCACACATTAGCTGCTTGCTGAAATAAGCAGTTTCAACAAAAGTCAAAACTACACAATGCACAATCACACAAAACCAGCTGTGACTTTTGTGGGGGGAAGAGGAATGTTACTAACAGGAGCTTAAAAAACCCCAAAGCTTCCCTCTTTCTTTACCTTGAACATGATCAAACTTAATATAACCAGAGCTGACCCCTGTTTTGGCCCCTTCCTTGCCCCACCAGCACTTGGGTACTTTCACACCAGGGTATGGGGCACTGCTGGCCCAGGAACACCCCTGCCCCACTCCAGACACCCTCTCCTGCCCTCCCTCTGCCTTCAGTACAGGCTGGCAGAGGGTAGGAAAGTTAACGACAGTTGTGAGGAGGAGTTGAACGATGCCACTGAGTGATGTCTATAGCGAAAAAGTTGCCCACTATCAAAGCACAACTAAAGTTAATAGTATTTTGCACTCCTATATATCACTAACTGAGGGGAATGCCATGTGGAGTTACAATTACTTTGTCAACGAAGAAATAAAAATATTACTGCTAATGCAAGATGTAGAGTGGAGACAACGAGCATCTGCAAAGGCAGCCCCAGACAGTCATACCAGGGATCAAGCAAAGTCAAGAGCCAGAGCAGGAACACAACACTTGCAAAACAAAGTTGGCATTGCAGATGAGAAGGAAAAAAAGAACATTTCGAATGCTCCTAATGCATTTAATATAAATCTGGAAATAGTGAATAGAAACAATTGTTCCTTGTCACTGTGGAAATTCCATGCATGAACTTATGAATAATATTAAAAAGAAAAGACCTCTTTTAGAACATAAAATAGCCTCCACCACCAGTGATACAAAAAAATACTTTCTGCTTTAGAAGATTATTCCACAGAATAAGCATTGTCTGAAATGTGATCATATCTTCTGAAGCTCATAAGCTACTTACAATGTACCATCCCCAAAATTCACCTTCCACAGATGTGAGCGTGCAGCTAAATGAACACAGTATTTGAATTGTTCAGTTTTTTGTCCATTTATAAAATAAATGCTTTATGTATTAAACATAAGGATTCGTATTTTTGCTGCTTCTGCTCCCACTTCTTATATAAAAACAAATGATTTCTACTATTTTAGATCATCACATATATTCCAATGAGAGGCTGACATCAGTATATTATTACAGGCACATATTTTGATTATGAAATATTCTTCATCCATAGATTTCCCAAAATGCCAATATGAGGCTTCCAAATTTGAAACATTGTCCTCAATGCATCATGTGTCTGATGTTTCCTGATTAATGCAGTATTTATTTATTGGTTGTCTACTTCATGGGAAAGTATTAATGCTATTTAACACTGCAACATTCTCTGTTCAGTGGGTTTCTTCCTTCTTCTCAGCCTTTAGTTCTGGCTCCCCATTCTCTCCATTAGGTTGTTTCCCACAATAAACTCCTTAGTACATGCACTCCATCGTAGAGTCCAGCAATCCAGCAGAGTCCTGAACACCCAGTACAACAGCTTAGAAGGAAAGTCTTCCCATCTTCTAGGCCCATTTGTTCAATCCTACAGGCTCAGGCAGTATGCCTACTTTTCTCTTTCATTAGTGCCATCAGTGCCAGACAGGTATTTTTCCTGGTATTTTGCATGCTTTAAAAACGTTAGATCAACAGCCCCGCACAAGCAGGGCAGAGGCAGAAAAAGCATGGCCACTACATCAGAGATGTGTCATGACCTCAGACAGAAGCTACAATTTCAATAATTACAATATTTTATTCTTCTGTTTTCTTCTTAAAATTTAAAGAGAACTTATGCACCTCATGCAGAAGAAAGAATGCTGTACGTACACCTGAACAGGTAATATGCTGCTCCTTTTTCCTGAACTATGAACCACACCTATCTAATAAACACTGCCTAATTCTTTATTCCAGAAAATAATATTATAGTGAATTATCAAAAAGTTGTAGAAACTTCAGGATAAGTTACATATTTGCTCTTATTTTCATTCAAGCTTTCCCTGTGAGCATTTAGTATCTTCTAAGAGTTGGTTGCCACCTAGAGAAAAGGTTGTTTTCACCCACTGGACAGTCCCACATCTAACTCCAGTAGTACAGAGGCTTATTCCATTCTTCTCAAGTGAGGCTTGTTTCTGTATTATACACTGCACCAAGAAAAAGATCTACAGATCATACGTTTTTTGGAAGTGTGATGAGTTATTGGGCCACCCACAAGCACCAAACTGTCTCGGCAAGGAGCAAATCAGTGTTTCAGTCACACATGTCTCTTGTCTCCTTCAGAAGGACATAAAATTCACACTGCTTCCACTGGGCCTTGTGTGGCAGCATTAATCGTGCCACTAGAAAACTGCTGCTCTGTTGGATAGAAAAAAATTCTACAGGAGAGACTGGATTTCAAAATAGCTTTCATTAACAGATCCAACCTTTCATTGCTCTTTAGCATCGGTCTATAAGCATTTTTTCAACCAGCACTTCAGAAAATAATCATATTTTAAAGGAGAGGGAAGGAGACAGAGGGCAGACATTTAGAGTAGTCTATGCTACACTACCACACAGCTAATAAGTCATAAAACATAGTAGCATAAGCTTGGGCTTTCATTCCTCATCCTTTCTCTGAACTAGCATCTAGCAATCGATATTTCTGAAATGTCAAACCCGGACACCTCCACCCAATGAGCATCCAAAGATGAGGGAGTGAGGCATGGAGGGTGGAATGGCAAAAGCTCACAAGCTGACCTTCCTAATATGAACGAGCCTAATTTGTCCCTCACCCTGGGCTGGAAACAACTCCAGGTCTAGCAATAAGGTCCACGGTTCTGTCAAGTAAGCTGGCCAGAGTTGCACTCTATAGCAGGTCTTTTGCTAACGACAGCACTCCCCACTAGAGGAGGACAAGCTATGGCTTGCAGAGCACTTTGTGGGCTCATCTTCACCCCGGCTACAAGCGACTGCAGTGCTGCGCCAGGGCAGGGACTGGGCCCAGCACACCAGACTGGCCCTTTGAGAGAGAGGATCCTCCTCTCTGCCTCTGTAAAAACAGATCCTGTTAGTTTAAGAGATGAGAGAAACATCCTTGGCTAACACACCTCACCATTTTGGTGGTAGTTTAAGTTAGCTGAGGAGGTCACTCTTTTCCAGAAGAGTTGGTCATTCCACTTAAAATTTCATTTAAATCAGAAACCACAAAATGTAATACCCTGAGACATCACAGAATGGATCCGATATCAAAGATCCAGAATACAACCATAAAAACCTTCCAGTCAGGCTCAGATAAGAATGCATAAACGCACTATATTTTCATGCAATTCCGCTTCAAAAAAGTTAATGTTTATCAACTTCCTTGTATTATTTAGCATATGCGATTGATTACTCTTAGCCACACAACTCTTGCCTGACATTGTTGTGCAAGGACAACAGAAATAAAAGATCCACAGATATCTCTGTACATCCTTTGTGAGCTCTGGCTTTGAAGCGCTTAGAATCCAATTGATATTAAGACTAGCACCCACACTGGGGCATGGGGGGGGTGTGGGGGGTGTCATACATATGTATTTATATACATACATATATAATATACTGTGTGCATATACACACACACACAAAGGATGTGTATTGGGGAGGTACAGAAAGCTTTTGACTCAGTATTTTTAAAAATCTTTCATCAACAGGACAATGTCTGGCTACGTGCTTCCACTGTCCTCCAGATTTTAGGTTTTGACCATTACCTTTAAGCCCTAATTGCAAGAGGGGTTGATTAGATCTATTAGATCTATCTTTTTAGACTTAGGAGGAAAAAAAAAAATATCTTTTAATTCTTTTGTAGGGAAAAAAATTCTAATAAAGCTAGGAAGACCACTTTTGGGGACAGACTCACTTTTAAATTTACATCCACAGACAGTAAGCCAGAGCCTCAAGTCTGATCATGTTACAACTCTAAAAATATATTTATGAGCAAAATCTGCTTGTGCACTCTTATTATTCTTGCTCATGTTTTGACTTATTTTGAATACCTTTAAGTTGACATTTGATCTGAAGACTTTCAGTTGACCATGACTGACTTATCTTCAAGAAACTTCAATCATTGCCAAGCAGTATTTATTTATTTAAAATATATCTACTAGACTGCATGCACTGTTTGCAAACAAGCAATATCAAAATACAAACAAAAATCAGTCCTCAAGTGGGAGACTAGGAAAAAAAAGTTCTCAAGTGCTAGGAGTAGAGTCAAACCAGTGCACTACTCCAGTCTATTTTGTGGCAAGCAGTGGACTACTGGGATGACTGACATACCCCAGAAACTAAGCAAGACCAGCTTTACTTTTATTGCAACTATACAAAAAACTTGAGTTCAGATGGGCACTCATATGATGGGCAGAGGATTATGACTGAAAATCACCCTTTCTCATCACAAATAGCTATGTTTTCCCTCCATTTAGCAAGAAGAACGTTTCAGAAAAACTCAACCTTGTGCATTTTTCCATTAACGGGCAGCAAGACACAGTTATTCTCATATTTCATTCAGCTTTTTGACTAGAAATAAAAGGTTAAAATGTCAACTTGTCCAAGTTATTACTTTAAAATAGTAGCAGTATCCACAGTATCCATTTTGAAGCTCACCTTTCTCTCTACAGCAGAATTTAAAAACCTTCATTCATAAGGTTGCCTATATAGGTCTAAAGAGACAAAGTGACAATATCATGTACACTGGGAGCGGGTGAAGTAGTTAAAAAAAAACCCCAACCCCCCAATTTTATAACTGTGATACTTAAAATCACTGGTGGTGAACCACCACAATGATTCCTAGCTGACCACGCTTCAATTTTTTGAAACATTTCTGAAGGTGTTCTTGAAAAAGTATGGATAAACATTTGGAGATAACACTTTCTACAAGAAGAATGTTAATGGTAAAAATGGCAGTAGTGAACACAGACTTAAAATCATCATGCAAGCAATTTTATGCTGTATCTTTATTTCGATGCAAAAAAAACCCAAGCTCCTTTTTGTCTTCATGTCCACTGTTTTTAAGTTTCTTCATTCCTCCTGCCATATTGGGCTTACAGCATCTGCCTTGCTAGGATGCAGAATTGCATGAAAGTTATACTAAGAGGACCAGGTATCCTCTTTGCCCAAGCTAGCACACTGTTAAAGCAAAACCCCACGCGTAACACACAGATAACTCCTGCCTTCCACATAAATTTCTCCTGAAGAATTCAGTTAACCAGTGCTAAAACCTAGCTGGGTGACCATTACTATTCACTTACTAATCAGTTAGATAGAGTTTAATCAAGCAGTTTCATTAGTAGAGTTACAGTAGGGACACAGCACTTGCAGTGCTTGGGAGAAGCGAACATAAATTCAGCTTTCATAGAAAGGCACAACCCTTTAGGGTAGAAGGGAGCTCTGCAGCTCAAGGCAGGGCTGATTTCAAAGCTAGGTTACACTGCTCAAATCATTGTGCAGTCTGGTTTTTTCTCTCTATGCTCCACTTCCGATTTACAGCTTATAATGACTCAAAGTAAGAGTTTTCCCACTTCATTTTGTATTCTGCGTTTTATGCAAAGACTTGTACCAGTGCACATTAAATATACCATACACTGAAAATAACTTACATTAAAAAAAAATTAAGGCAGCAGTGTTTTCAATGACTTTTGCTGTCATCTTCCCTTCCTTGCAATACATTCACATGAACTACTGTAGAAATGTTTATTACTTTAAAGATTATGAGTATGCACACGGAAGCAATTAACAAATGAAATGCTGTGGAAAATGCCATTTGAAAGATATGATCTTTTGCAAAGCTGCATCCGATAAGGCAATTAAGAACAACATTACCAAAATCTTGGCAAATCTGCACTAAGACCGTCATTCTTTTGATGATGAAGACATGAAGAGAAATATTTCATTTGTGAAATCAGTGCATTGCATATGAATGTGTGAAATTTCAAGCTATATAAAATCATCTTTGCAAAAACACAGAGTAACAGCTTATTTGACTGTAAATTAGTTGCCTTGCCACTTCTACCATTCATTTTGCAAACAACTTATTTGCGACAATCTAGCATTACCAATGAATTAAGAACCAGTTCACTATACAAAAACATAATTACAGTTTAATTTTGGACAGAATAATTCACCAACTCTAAATTAAGTGGAATTTCTCATTTCTACAGAACAATACAGTATGTAGACATAGGATTTGGGCACTTAAAACATACTTTCAGTGAACATGAATAGGAACTATGTTACATGATGTTCCTTTCAAAATTAGCTGGTAAGACAATGCCAGTAGAAATCAAAACTAGCAGCAAACAAGATACCTATATTGTGCATAAAACTAAGAAACTCATACTGTTTGAAAAATATTATAAATTAAAGCTTCATTGGTTCTTTGAGAAACAGAATCAAGGGAAAGCAGCCAAATACTCAGATATAAAATGGTTAACTTTTTTTTTCCCCAGAATATTTGTCTAAAGTACAAGTTTTTAAATAGAAATTTATTCTTAAGAAATTATCTAATTTACTCTGCAAGAAAATAAGACTGTGATCTGGTTCTATATCATGCTAAGAACTGGAAGCCTTAGAATGAGAGCCTTCAGCATATCAAAATCTCTTGAGGTATAAATATAGTAAGTAATTTACATGTGGCATCACAAATATAGTACCAGAAATTAGTTCCTGAATAAATTATAAGCTAAAGATTACACACAAGACTAGAAGAAGGAATCAATTGAAGGCAACATGAATGAGCTGAGTAATGTGCTATCTCTCTTTACTAGCTCCCTTCCTTTCACAGAGGATTTCTGGCCTATTTCACTGCTGTGCAAGCGCTTGATTCTCTCAAAAAACAGGGACATGTGGAAGACAAGACAGCTGCTTAAAGTTTCTTCCTAAAAATACAAATCCATCCCCTTCTTTTAAAACAGCAATGAAGGAGACTGTCAGCTTCCAGCATTGTTCAAGTTAAGGCCACAGCTGGTTCACTGATAGGAAACAAGCAGAAGGGAAGGCAGCTTGCTTCACTTACTCACCACCTATGTCTACTCGAGCATCTCAGGCAGTCCAGCAGTAGTTTCCACCCGCTAAAAACTCCACCAATTGCAAGAATATTACAAGAAAATTACAAATATTAAATTAAAATATCAACTCAACTGATGAGACAAGATTCCATCCAATTGCTTATTTTCTTTCTGTTCATATAGAAGGGATATACACTTAAGAGGGCAAAATGATTTAGCTTCATGTTCTTTGCCAGTTATTAATTTTGTATTTCAGATAAAGAAGTGAAGACATTTTAATTAAAAAAAATTATATCTGGGCAGTAAGAATTTCCAAGAAAATAAGTCTCATAAGTCTGCTTTAATGAATTAATAGATACATTGTCCGTTATACCAGCAGACATCTTAATTTTCCTCTAGTTTCCTTCAGACATTAAAGAAAAATTCTAAACTAAATATCAGAACTAGCTTAGTTAAAAAGAAGGTTCACAGAGACACAAACTCACCCCTGTCACGTCAGGAGTTTTACTTCCCTTAATTAGGCTTATCGATGTTGCCCCCAAAAATCAGTTTTCAGAAGATGTAAAATACTCTACAACATGGAAAATTCCTGTCCTTACACATTATTTTTCTAAAAATATACATTTGTTGCTTCCCCACATGAGATTTACAACAGTGTTTCACAATGCTGACACATACATACAATCAGCTTCCTAATGAAAATCAAAACAAACGAGACCAAGATCCAAACTAGCCCTTGGAGAGTTTCGATTAATACACCATCCATTAGGCACCTGTTTCATTACATGATGCAGACCTCTAGATTATAGCAGCATTAATAACTGTCCACAGACTGAGACATTTACATGAGTTTCTATAATGAAACCACTATGCACAGTGCAGCCCTCAGTGATTCATTTGGCCTTTACCATCCCATAAAAGTAAATTCAATTTGGCAAAGGATTTAGATTTGAATAAACATCCCAATCTATCACTGATGACTTAAAATCCTTGGCACTTCCTACTCAGTATTATTTCAGTTTAGATGCACTGAAAGTAATGCAGGAGTGGGTATTTCTTTAAAATTTCTTTTACCAACACCAACTCACAGGCAGCTAATGCTTTCTTTACTTTCATTGGGAAATCGATGTGGTTTTTATAAAAAAAGTAAAAATTTGGGGTATTACAAGGTAGTCAAAAGGTCTTATTCAGTCAAGAGAGTACTTGAGCACTTCTGGTTCATCAAGACTTGTTGATCAGGTTAGCTCCAGCTGGCGTGTGCTTGTGTTCATAAACCGCTCGCTCGAGAAGAGGACGGCACCCTAAGAAAGCAGCACAGGTCACAGGAGAAGGCTCAGCACAGAACAGAACAACAGAGCATCTTTCTGTCAGCAAACGTGCCATGCCCGCCACTTTCCTCTCCAGCCCGTGCCAGGTTGGATGGGGAACATCAGTGACCAATGGAGGGTTCGCTCCTGGTCCCCAACCTCCCCACGAAGCTCACAAATGTGACAAGAGACCAAGCAATCTGGCCTGGAAGGGGCATAAAGGGAGCTTACTCCCTAGGAGTCATCTCATTACTACTGAGCCCAACTACTCCCTGATAAGAAGGCTCATTCTCAAAGAAATTCCTTGGTGGAAATACACTCAAACAGCTGTCATGGCTTCAAACAAATGCAAGCACTGTCTTCCTCGAAAGACGGTTGAGCAGGCAACTACCACAGCAGAGAACCAGAGTTAACAGAACTTCACCTGCATTACCTGCATCTGTATTTATTCACTTCTTAATAGTCTTTTGAGTTAAAGCCCAGTTTTCATGATCTTGGGAAGCTCAGCCATAGTTTTGCTAGAGAAAAATGGGAAGTATAACAAAACCCTCTTTAACTGGTAAAAGTATAGCTCTTGTTCAAAGAACAACTGCATATTTGGTTTTCACTATTAACTTGCTGTTTCAGTAACTTATCACAGAGATGTGCATACCCTCATTTGCACTCAATAACTGATTTTCTATAGTCTATGATTTCATACTAGAAAAAAATATCCAGGCCAAGATTTATCAAAATCACTATTAGTAATAAGTGAAAATTCATTCTACTTATCAAATGTTTCAAAGATCTCCTTAAACATGGAAGAACTCAATCAATACCAAGGAAGCAGACCAGAAGACGGTAGTCAAAGTATTTCCATGGAATAAGTCTTCCATAAATACGGCAATAAGGGTTGATAGATGGTGGGCTCCATTACATATGAGGCAGCAGAGGGGGAAAATAGGAAGAAAAATTCGTGATCTTACAAGATTTTCTTTACTTTTAAACCCAGTCAGCCAACCAGACCATCCTTTTATATATACCAACCCTTGACATACTTTCACAATAGCTTTACATTAAAAGAAGCTTTCTATAAAAGCTTTTTTTTTAAAGATACCTAAACCAATCCCAACAGAAGTTGCCTTTAGTGAAATCACACAAAAGCATTACCAACATGGAGACACATATTGTTGTGACTCAATTTTTTTGTGAGCACTCAGTTTACATATCAGGATTTGAAACTAAAAACATTTCAAAATACTTTTCAAAATAACAATTGAGAGAAAGAAATATATACACGTTCCATCCAGATGTACAATACTTGCAAAGTATTCAAGCCAATGTGTAAAAACTAAGGTTTTGTTATTCCCCTGAAGCAGATAGCCTTTTTCTCACTGGTCCCATACATAGTCAGCAATAAAATGAGAGAAAACCCCTAGAAGGACCAAGACTCTACTTATAATGATTGTCACAGTCTAGCAGGGATGATTAATGTCAGTTGAAGTAATTTAATAATTTGGGAGTCTTTAGTGCAACATATGCAATTTCTTACAGCAGTAATTAAGCATTCAACTCCTTTTTTGTTGTGTCTATGCAACAACCTTGCACAGCATGAAGGACAAATCTTCATTTCACTGCCAACCAAAAGTACTATTATCACTGTACCTGGACTTGTAATATTAATATTCTTCTTGCTAAACTCAGCAAATGAACTGTGTGCTGGAGTTGTAGGTGTTTAATTCCTCCAGTGGTATCTTTTCTGGACTATGTGTCCCACCAGTATTAAGTACCTACTGCATTAGAGGAATCTGGGGAAGTTGATATCAAATTAGACTAGGGCAGTAAGTACTCCAGAAAAACACTATTTACCACATTTCTGGTAATTTCGTAATAGGGGTATTTGTAGTTTATAAAATCCACTCTCTTTAAGAAAGAAAAGAGATAGAATATGATAATGTGTATAATTAAGAGCTGCATACACATGTTTCAAAGTAAATAGGAAATCAAGCTATTCAAATTCCCATATTTAATTTGATTACACAACCTTTTTTATGTTGCTTATACACGTATTGACAAACTCTGGCTATTCCATTAACCTTAAATTAGAACATCTCATGTTATCACACAAGACATTTCACACATTCATATTGCAGCAAAAGATGAAGCATACCAGGGTTTCTCTGAGGTTAATGCAACAGAATTTTCTGCTGTCTTAATTGGTTTCACATCACCACAGAACCTAGACTTAAAAAACATGAAATGATGTACTGCTTTCTTAGAAGAGGTTGTCTAAAGCAGCAACATTTCACCTTGTTGAAACACTTATTTAGTCTAAAACTAATTTGCAGAATATTTACAAATTAATAGAAATCTTATTGGTACACAATCTCTTTTCTGTTCATAGTTCAACACCTTGACATCCTTTTCCATAACATTTCTCCCACCACTTCTTCTGAGAAAGCTGGTAGCAAAAAAAGGATGAGATTCTACTATAAGTAACTAAGCAAATATAAGCATGTCTCTGAAGGAGTCCATGCTCACATTCAACATCAGACCAGATCTTCAACAGGTGAAATAAGAGCACACATGGTATCAGTCTCCACCCTTCACCAGAAACATCCATTAGAACTTCAGCTTCACACGCGTCACGTTGGTTAGTCTTAGATTTCAAGCTCTTGAGGCAGACTGATCATCTTTATTCAATAAGGGCAAATTTTTGTTAGGGTTTTTTGTTTGATTGTTTAAAAAAAAAAGCACAAACAACTTGTTCACATTAGTATTGCTAACATTTTATGTCAACTTTGTCCCGTTTACAACATTGCATATTAGCAGGGGCTTATAAGGCAAGTTGTCTTTTCTTCCACTCGCTTAGTAACTCTTCTCTGCATTACTACTAGTATGACTTTTTCTTGAACATTGAAGATCAAAATTATCTATAGAACAACAGAGTAAGTCACACCAGCGCCTAGCATAGCAACATTAAAACATTCCTATTTATAACTCATTGATTCACCTCAGAAGTGCAGTCATCTTTGCTGCATCACATAGGTGGCATACTGCTACATGATCAGTCCAATCATCTTGATCGCCTTCACCTGAGATCTCCAGTTCAACCACCCAGTTTATAGCGTAAGTTACTATTGGTCCTCCAGTACACAAAACTTGCCCTATGTATAATTAAATGCCAATGCACTGCTCCAGTTTTCAACTCATCTACTTTTTCATGGATAATTTTCCAATTCTTCTTTGTGTTCATAACACCTCTTAGCATTGTCTCATCAACAAATTTAATCAGTAGACACCTTTTCAGGCCGTGTTCTGAATTAAAATATTTCCTCATGCCGTCCCAGCACTGTCCCCCAGATGAATCTCCCAGATTACCACCAACAACCCAGAAAATTTCCTCTTTGGCAGAACTCCTCATCATTAACTTCCAATTCATACCTTACTACCTTAAGGTTTTTTATTAATCTAAAACAATGAATGGGTGTTAGCAGTGTCTTATAAAAATATTTTCACTGCTGTATTTAAGTCTCTGTGGATGAAAAACTATCACATTTCTCAAGTTTAAATCCTGCCACTTTTTTTCCTTTTATTTTCTTTCTCAAAAAAAAAAAAGTCCTGTCTGACAAAACCATGCTCTGCTTTCTGTAATTCTAAAAAATGGCCATGAATATGTTTGGGCTAGAACAAAAGGATTTACACTGAAAACCTAAAACAACAGCCTATTTATTTAATCAATAGAAACACAAATAATCATTCAAAGGGCAACACAGAACAATTAAGTTAGGGTCCTAAATACTGCATATGAATTATCCTCTCCCGGTGTTTGCTCCTTTCCATTAACTACATAGGTGAGACTAGGATTTATAGATCATTCAGGTTTCTAAACATCAGAGGAATGAGATTCAAGTATATTCTTCTGACAGGAGTGGTAGGAACAAACAACTGAGCAAACTGTGTTAAAAAAAAAGTGATACTATTTCACCAAGAAGCTATTCAAGCAAGCCAAAAGAAATCCTTTACTACACAGGATATGTCAGTATACTGTTTACTTTCTTAGTAGCTCATATACACAAATCTCGACAAAATATTCATATTTAAAGAAAATATCAGAACTGCGGAAACTTTTCTTTTGTGATGCAGAATCTCTGACTTCAGTCAACAGTTGAGGAGACATTAAAACAGTTGTTGTGTTTCATCATAAAGCCAAAACAAAAATTACTTTGTTTTCATTTACATGCTAGCACTTGCCAAGGTAAAATTTCCGTTTAGATTATCTACTTAATTTGCATTATTCCTTTCCTATGCAGTATCTTAGCCAAATAGTAAACTGCTGTCATTTAGAAAAATGAGTTTAAAAATCTACATTCTCCGTGCACTGAACTCTAATGGGAGGATTATCAGAAGAATTTTTGTTCTTTAAAAATGAGTTCCTGGGTCTGAACTACTGAGACAAAGAAAACGATAGTTAGAAAATTCCCACACCGGTAATCATTGCTTTGCCTTTCTCAGAGGAGTCCGTAGATATCTTACTGAAAACATGGAAGATAAGGAATACAATCCATATAAGGCTAAATTATGCCTAAGAGAGCACTAGCATATCCAGAACTCGGTCTTAAATATCCCTTTTACCAGCGACAATTTCAGTTTTGATTTCCAGCAATTCAATGAAAGAGGTTATTCTATTGGGTTGCAAATGTCAAGTACTACTAAAGATTCAAAACCCATGAGTCAAACATAAAAGCTTAACAGTCTTCTGTTTTGAGGGCTTTTAGGATGCACTTTGTTCCCTTTATAATCTTTTTCCTTAGCACTTTTTAAATAAAAAAACCCTGCGATTATCACCTAATAACATGATCCCAGAGGAAAAGTCCCAATGTTCTGAAACTCATGATGGTGCTGGCAGTACTGAGCTCAGCAGCAACCCAATTAGGAAGGGATTAACTGAAAATATCTGTACTTGCACGCATCCACATTCTCCCTCCCCTCTGTGCCAAATAGTCCTCCGAGATCTACAGACACTGGGCTGACTTCCACTGAGCAATTGAGAGCTTAGAAATTTCTTTGCTTGATATGCTGTAGAGGGTCTAGAAAAAGATACAAACAACACCCCAGCTAAATCAAACAAGTGAGCAAGTTTAAACAAGTTTTGTTAGCTTTTCTGTTTGGCTTTGTTTAAGAGTATAAGTCAGCGTGTTACGAACAACAAATAGGGCAGCTCTAGCAAGCGAAAAATTCATTATTTATCTGCATGTGCCTGTGCAACCATTGGCTACATCTATGCTATAAAAGCATTTCTAGATCTTTGCAAATCCTTTTTCTCCTTCCCTTCTGTCTCACAAACTGTTTTTCAGGTGGTTAGCTCACAAATGTCAATCAAAACACCTTTTAGCTTCAGAGGACAAAAATAGCTTCCTAGCCTAAAGCATGGCAAACCCCCTGAAATCTAAAAGACTTCAATTTGATCAATTACTATTTCAAGGCAGAATATAGCTTTGAGCAGAAACCATAGCTTGCATTTTGAGAGGATCAAAATAGGACATTCTGACAATAGTGCTATACTAACAATTAAAAGTAATTAGAACAAACAACAGGAAACCTGAAAAGGTCGACCAAATACTTTAAAGTAAGTATTCAGCCTCTCTGCTGCGAAGGAAATTACTTTTTACTTCTGCTTCTAAATAAAGGCAGAACGGGTGAATGGATGCTTCTGTCTTCTGGTTCAGGACGAAGAACAGGATACACAGCTAAGAAAGAAACTTTAGAGCCGCTGCAAGAGGTCAAGCTAAAGAGTGCAAGGCAGTATGCAATAGCAGGAATCCTTCCTTTGATACACTCTCTCCAACTATTACTGAGCCAGGAGGCTTCATAGATCAGACACTACCCAAACATTATGTTTAATAACCCTGATGGACTACTTTTCTTGCCACAATTTTGTCCAAACACTTTAAGTTCATTTTTACATTTGGCCACTATATCGTCTTGCAGAAACAAGTTCTACAATCTAATTATCTGTCATATGACAAGGTACTTCCTTTTATTTAATAACTTGCTGCCTCATTAGATACTTCCTCATTCTCGCGTTAGGAGACATAAGGAACAAATCATTCCCTCTTCATCTTCTCCCTGATATTCAAAGAGTCTATAGAATTCAGTGAGATGAGTAAGGGCACATGGTTTTCTATACTGAGAATCATAACTCATTTATTTTCATCCCATTCAAAAGCCATCCAGGACATCTGATTGCTCTGCTTGTCTTTCTCAGTATCTTTTGTAGTTGAACTATAGCCTTCTGAGGATAAGGTGGAAAGAAAGAAAAAAAAAAAAAATCACACAGTATCCAATAATAAGGTTTACCAAGGGCACGCAGTAACGTGATAATGCTTTCCATTTTGTTCTCTCCTCTTTTATTAGAAACTATCAGTTACTTTTAATTCCTGAAATTGTCTTTGCTTTTTTTTTCTTGTTTAGACAACTCAGTACCTGAATCAACAGTAAACTTAAACCCAGAGTTACCCTGAGGATCTTTTTTTCAAGTGTAGTAAATTAAGAACCAATTACTGTTCATGTGTATTAGGACTGTTTCTTCTGACACAGTCTTTCATATGCCATTTTAATAACCTTAGAAAGCATAACAACTCTTCCAGTCCATTTTAGTTTTGCTGTCTTTAATACATGTCAGCAGTACACTTCAACATCCCACTATTCATCCTCTTTTCACAAGTTATTTCCTAATAGATTGAACCGTAAAAGTTCATCTAGAAATCTAACCCAAAAGACAATTTCTCCTTATTCCATGACAGCTTGAGGGGATTTGTTGTCATTTTTTAAAAAATAAAAAACATCAACCACAGTGTCTTCCTCTCCCCTTTGCCCCCTTTTCTTTTTTTAATATAGGGACCCATCAATAGTTTTTGGCAATATAAACATACAGTGTCGACTGAATCACTCTATATAGTGGCCTTCTGACTCTTTAAAGAATTCTAATAGATTTTTGTGGTATGGCATCTCTTCAAAAGCTTATGACTGTTTCTCAGTATATAACAGTTGTTTAATATCTACTAACTCTGTTTCTTTCTATGGTTTTCAGCAGTACCATTGGTAGGAAAATTTGCTGGTCTGTAATTTCCAGGACACTGGAGTCATTTTTTTAAAAGCGATCATAACATTTGCCACCTCTCCATAGCTGGATAAGCAGACCAGTGAAGGACAAATGTACAACATAAACACCAGTTCAGCATGCCCTGTAATATTTACATGAAAATACCTTATTACAGTAGTCTGGTTACTATACCTTTTAATGTGTAGTACCTACTAACTAAAACTGCTTCTACTCAGATTTCAATTTGAGAACCTCCCTCAGGCTTGCTCAGAATGAAGAAAAGTTTTACTGGTTAATTTTTATTTGCCAATATCAAATTTGGGGGGAGAGAAGGGCCACCGGAAATTAAACAAAAACAGTCCATGAGACACCACTGCACCTACAAAATAAAAGTCAGACTGAATTCATTTCAAAGGAAGAAGCATTTCCAACATGGCAGATACACTCATCCCTTTCTGCTCGTCCATCTTAACTTGTTCACTCTGGAATACCACTCCCAGCAGCTGCAAGACGACTGTGCTGCAGGTAGCAATGCTGCTCCCCAGCCTCCTGAACCAGCTGCATTCTTGGATGCCTTCCCAGCCAGCAGCCTTGCTCTCAGTCAGAAATACCTGAATTAATCTCTTAATTAGTGACTTATAATACAGTCAGGCTGAATGCAAATAGGTTTGTATTTCTGAAATATGGGCCATCAGGTACAAGTGCAGGGTTGATTTCAAAGTGTCTGCGTCAAGAGTTGGGTATTCACTTCTTTTTCTCCTTTTGTGCTGGCACAAGGAATGAATGCCTCCAAAAAATAAAATCTTTTCCATATCTTTTCCAAATTCCTCTCACAGGGTATTTCCTCAGAACAGGATCAAGATGCTTCTAGCTGACTTTGCAGACAGTCCAGGCCAGATTATTTTCCTGCATTTGTGTCTATTCCAGGCTCAGTCCCCTTAATGACTTCCTCCTACTTTCACTAACACTTCAGTCATATGAGGAAATACAGTATTAAATGGGTACAAAGGTTTACCTACCTCCCCATTTATTCAAGTGTAACAAAACAAAAATCATACTTTAACACAGATATAAGTTCTTAAGCATAGGGGTGTGTATATATATATATATATATATAAAATGACCTGGTTCTCTGGTTCTCATTAACAATACAATGTCCCTGAGTACAATTAACGCTCAACTGTAAAGCGTCACAACTTTTACGTCTTATCAGTGACATAACGTATACATGGTCATGCACACCTGTCATTCTCCACACATAAAATTTACCAACTCCAAAATAAAATTCAAACACTAAAATAGATTAGCTTCTTGGTTTTGTGTTGTTTTGAGGTCTTATTTTTGCCTAATTTACTTATGAAATACTTAATGATTCAAAAAAATTTCTTCCCCAAATCTGCCATTATAGCAAAAGTGCACAAGGGCAGGACCCATTTTCCTTCAAACTTTGCACCCTAGGGTCTTAGTCTATGCCCGGGTCTCCTACATACTAAGGGATAAATAATAAGCTACAGGAGGAAAAAAACCCTAGGGTCTAGCAGGGCAAAGCCACATGTTCTGCTCTTGGATTTCCTCGTTGAAGTGGTTATAACAGTTAATTGCCACTAGAGTGCGCGCTATATGAATTATTGCTATGCAAATGGCACTTAGGTGGATGAAAGAAGAGCTAAACTGAAGGCCAATAATGTCTGTATGCCTATGAGTTAAACAAAAAAAACACCATTTGCTTTACTTTATAAAATTTAACAAAAACCTTGCAGCAAAATAATAAAACCACTCATTAGGATGCTTTATTATGTCACAGTGTAAACACATTTCTCCTTGCAAACTTTTTTTTGATATCCAGTACTGAGCTACGCCAGAACCAGGTTATGGGATCTTTGGTGTGGGTGAATTCTGCAGCGAAAACTGCAGGTTTGAGATGCCAAAAAATAACAAATTACCCCCCTTCCCCAAGCTGTCCCCAGCATTCTTTTCAAAGGACAGATGGGCAAGCTTCCTTTACAGAGAATGGTAATTATTCAACAGAAACATTATCAGGTGTGCAGAAATTACATTTCTAAAAAGGTACCTAGAACAATTGCTGCAAGTTTTATCTAGCAAGAGCAGGACAAGACGAATTATGTTTGCACCAGGAGCATAAGACTATGGAAAGGCTTAATGCTTCAACAGAAATAAAAACTAAAACTCAATAATCAAGATTAATATCGAGAACCTTAGTAACAAGAGTGTCAGTATATTACCCACACAAAAGGGAGTGATTGTGATGGACAAAATTTAACAAGCATTTTCTTTAAGCTTTATTTAAACTGTGATTCTGTGTTGGTAATCAGACAATTCCCTCAAGTATCTCACATTATATAGTGATAAATCTATTTGTTATTTTAACAGAAGTGTTACAGTATGTCATCATCTTCAAGCTCTCTTATCTCCCTTCTAGAAAACGCCCACTTAAAAAGCACTCAGAAATAGCACAGTATAATCTGCAATAAAAAAAAAAAGACTTTCATAGGGGAGTATTTGATATATAACGTCTTCATAATATAGTTCATCTTTCCAATGGTCGATTTAGTCATTTACCTTCACATAGCTACATGCAAATAAAAGCTAATATCCATTAAAGTTCAGACCAAATAAACTGACAAATTAGAAAGCAATACTAAACAGCAGGGAAGTAATATGGCCTGCCAAATGACATTCTAGTATTGGAAAAGTTTATTTTAAAGAACAACAGTATTTTACAGAGCTGTAATAGCTCTGCTATTTCACCATATATGTATGCATGTACAAAGAAAACATCAGAGAAACTGTATACACAGATTAAAATTGCAGTATACAGAAATAACATAAAATAGAAAATATTAGTGAAATAACTATATCTTCCCCCCCTTAAAACTACATGTTTTCCTCTCATATAAATTTTGGAACAAAGCCCCCAGCTCTGGAAGCCTGACACAGTGCAGCTGATTCCAGATTTGCATCAAGTTATGCTATCTGAGGAGTTATCCAACAATATTTTAGTGTAAGAGAGGTGGCCATAAAACCAGCACAGTCCTTAACATTACCTACAGTAACTATTAAGCCTCTACTTTTGCTCATCATTTCACCAAACTTTCAACATTCAAGATTAAATTATCCATTTTTATAGTTCTTTCTCCCCTCCTCCTAATGAAGAAACAAGGAAAAAAAAGTGTTTTCACCCCATTTAAAAAACAGTACTTAAAATAACTATAGCAGCATGCTTCAGAAGCAGGGGTTGACTCCTCCATCCATTTTGACACCACAAAATAACAATCAAGATACACCAAAATTTGATTATTCCTCTGAGTATTTAAATAAATGTATATATAAATAAATAAGTAAAAGCCAGTTTGTCCCTGGCCAGCAGAAACTAAAGCTTTAGCAGCCTAAATTCCCCCAAATGTATTTCCATTTTGTATGTTTCCAGTCTGGGCACAGGCTTTCCACATGGAATTGCACTAAGGTGAGAGTCAGGAGAGCATGAAAACGAACACTGATGGTTGGCAAACAAGGAATAAAAAACTGAAGGGGAGGTGCAGCATGCAGAATAAAGGCTGGACTATGCTGTGGAAACAACTGCAATAGGAAAAAAAAACCCAAACAGAAAGAGCAGGTGGGGAGAATGGAAACTGGATGAGGAACCTGGAGAGAAACCAGAACCTAAACCCAGAGGATAAGGGGAAATGGAGGGAGAAGAAAAGCACAACTGGAAGAGAAATAGACTGAATTAGGACTCCACAGCAGCAAGATTTGGACATGCTGAGGAAGATGACTGGGATGGGAACCAACCAGCATGAAGGGAAGACAGAAGTGGGAAGGAAATGGGATTGGGAGGGTTATGGTTGGAAGAATCAACATTGGCAGAAGCGAATGAACAAGAGATGCTGTGCAAAGCCTGCAACAAAAGGCCAGTATTGGCACCCATCTCTCGCTCCCTTTCTTGTCAGCAAAAGAAAGGAGAATTATTCAAAACAACTGGACTAGACCCTAAATAATAATATTCCTTATGGTTAAACCATGACATATACCTAGTTTCACCTCTGTCACAAAAATCCTGCAAGATGTTTGTCAAAACCATCTTACAGCAATTTTTTTTCAAATGAAGTAAAACCATGTTACTCATGTTTAGATGCCAGACTTCAGATGCCAGGCACCAGTCTGCAGACTGCCAAGAGCCTGCAGTTGCAGACAAAGTCAATGAAAGTTGTTCACAAAAGTTGTTCCGTGAACAAACAAAACACTTAGCAAGTGCAAGCACTTACAACAAAACCAAGCAAGAAAAAGCATCTTGAACACTTCAAGTATCCAGAAATTGTTGGATAGTTCCTCTACTTTATTTCTCTGCTTCTAATTGCAAAATTGAGGTAAGACCACGCCACTCAGCTT
Organism: Haliaeetus albicilla; assembly: GCF_947461875.1. NCBI lineage: Eukaryota > Metazoa > Chordata > Aves > Accipitriformes > Accipitridae > Haliaeetus > Haliaeetus albicilla. The sequence goes on along the minus strand of NC_091489.1, from coordinate 11,371,860 downwards.
AGTAGACAAATTCATTAGTATACATAAAACACTTGGGTACTATAGTGCCATATAAAAAGTTCTATAGCATGGTAAAAAAAAGTGTAACAAAAATACTGCCCACAAAACAGAGTTCGAATAGAGTGATCTAAAAACGAATGGGGCCACATGTTGAATGACAAGGAAGAAAAAACACTGAGCAGGTGTTCATTAAGCAAGTACCAACTTTCACACACTACATGAAGCAAGAGGAAAGAGCATAAAGATAGCAGAAACATTTAATTAAGGACTGAATCATAACGCATCCACACAAGGGAGGCAAATTGAGGTTACAAAAGTGACCTTAACTGTAGCATCTCCTAACTTTAATACTTAACATGACAATATTAATAATGTTTTCCTAATACTTTGTGTGCAATGAAAGTTCATAATCAGTAAGAAAAAAAATGGAGTCAGTCCTCTGACCTCTATAGTCTCTCCCTTTCAACCACAAAGCCAAAAGAATTGAAGCTGATGCTCAGACTTACCCTAACAAACTTACGCTGTTTCATCAGCACAAAGCTGGAATAAAGCGGCACAGGACAGGGAGAGAAGTCAGGTCAGGGAGCGTCAGTATTTCTGCACTGAATATGCTCTCAGCTGACTTGAGTTTCTGAAGTTCCCCCAAGTGATCAAGAAGAATGCCTCATATTCAAATCTGTGAATCTGAAAGAAACAGATCTGTGCCACTGTGGTACTATGGAAAGTGACATTCTTCTATTTTATGACATCATTAAATGATTATCTATCTATTTATCTACTCGACAAAGAGGAACGTTGCTCTGTCTCCTACCACTCTGAATACACACATAGGTCTACCCGTATCCACCTGTCTCCTACTTTGCACTTTAGATCAGCCAAAGAAAGGAACATATTTTTATTCTGTCTGCACATCACCTGCCTCAGTAAGACTCCAGGATTCTGGGAGGCTATCCTGCTGAAAGTGCCGTAACAGCAATGCTTCCCCTCTCTGACTTTCATGGTTTCAAAACTACTGCTGAAACAGTGGTTCTAGTATTCTTCTTACACATTAACGTAGCTGACAGACTGGAGTGCGATATAGACCACGTCTGCATCAGGAAGCACATAAATGCAACAGGAACAGACCTGTGGAATGCAAACATTTGAGCTGAGGGCCACGCGTCCTCTTTCAGTGCTCAGGGCTTCAGGCTAGCTCCCAACTGGCCCTCCAGACTGCATGCCTACCAGTGCCTGGAGCACACCAGGTATGCCTTGGGACTGCATCTTCTAGTTCAGTTTCATCCAGAACAGCAACCCATTTCTGCACTCCAAGTTCACCAGATGATATGAACCAAAAATCAGGGACAAGCCTGCTTTGAGAGGTTTTTCCTCAAGAGACCAGTTCTGATTTGAACGGAGTTGCTGATACAGATGGCCACGTCCCACTGTCACTGACCAGCAGCTACCAGCTCCAGCCCTCTGCCTCACTCCAACTTCCCACGTTTTTCAGGATCATTCCCCTCCTTAGTGGAACTTTGCAAAGGTTCTGCTGCTCTGCTGATAAAGCAGGTAAAGTACAAAGTCCTTTGTACAGAAGATTAAACTCATTAAACTTTTGTTGCTGAATTTAAATGTCGTACAATCGCCTACAGAAAAAAAACCCCACGTGCATCCGAACAGTTATTCTTTGCATACGCAGCAATTATATACAACTCATTAATTTTCATGTGGGTTTTGCAGTACTTGTCAAATTAGCCGTTTGAATGCCAGAGTCATATTTATATGTGGAAAAACATATTGAGTTAATAATGAATAAAATGGCAGTAACAATAGTTCTTGCTATCTTTATCACTGCCTACATCCCAAATTTCTTCATGGATGTTAATACGCAATCCTCAATTTTTTTGCCAACTGAACAGATGGTGCTTTATTACAAAAAAAGGGGAAACAAAAACAGAGATAATGTTGAAAGAGTTGTGGGGTTACTTACAGAAACAGACAGGAGCTAAAACAAAAAAAACCCAAACTATTTTGGTGCAACAAAAATGAAGACATTAACTTCATAGGCATATTTTAAAGGCAAAGGTTTTATTTCTATAGCAATTATTCTATCCTAAATTTTAAGAAGTTGTTTACTCCCAGAGTGTCTCTGAATTCAATATTTAGCTGACCAGGGCTGGAAGTAATTACTTCTAGAGGCTTTGAGGGAGATAAATAAGACGCATTCATTTATAGCACAGCATAATTCCTTTGTACATGCAGCATTTGGAACTATTTGGATAACGGATAATAGCCTGTAATTTACTGAGAAATTATTCTTCACGTAAAATGAGTGAAAAGTAGCAGTGCACATGAGGCTGCAAGATATAGGATACTCGCAGTGGGATTAAGAAAGCCAGGTACCACTGCTAGGTTGAATTTCTGTTCTCAAGCACAAAAGGCTTGAGAACCATATTCTGTAACAAACAGTATTTGATAAGACTCGTACTGATTCTCTTAACAAGCAGTATAGTTTAAATTGTTACTTCTTTTGTATTTTGTAGTTACCACAGGGGTGAAAGCTGTGGCTAAAAGCTGTTTCAGTAACATCATGCAAACTGACCACCTATTTCCACCCAGCGGCTCCATAAACAATGATCTCATCTTCTCAGTTATCTGTGACTATACCATGACTTGTTTTAAATCAATATTGTTCCATCCCTCTGGGCTATTTATGAAGCGTATATATTCCTCATCAGCTGCTAGAAAACAATCCTACATCATGCTTCTTTCTTGTCTTAGCTGCAATACCTCTTTCTTTCTGGCCATCCTATTTCAACTCAATCTAATCAATATGCCTGGCAGAAAACAGTTTCTTTCTTCCAGTGCTCAAACTAACATGACCATCAAATGTCTCAGGTTTATTTTCAAAGCACTTTACATACTGTTTAGAGACTCTCTTCAATCTCCAATTTATGCATTACACCCACCCAGCTCATGGATACCTGCATAAGATTCCTCTTCCAGTACACTAAGCTTTCCTACTTACAACTTGTTGCTTTTTACTACTAGCATCACCTATTTTTTGTTCTCTTACTAAGGAGATAAAAAAAATCTCCCAACAATGCATTTGCAACCTAGTGAACAACACTGCTTGTTTAAAACCCATTCTCTCTCATCATATTTTACTACATTTATCACTTCCTTTGATTAAGACTGCAAGTTCTTCAGGTTTTAATTTCTACTTCTGTAAAGTGCTATGCTTATCGTGCATTATAAATGCTACATAATTATAATTAAAACCATTAATCTAGTGCCAACAGAAAACTGCAACTGGATTAAAGTAGATTAATTTGTTCTAAACATCACAGTCTGTTGATTTGCTGGAAAATAACATCTAGGATGCCTGCTGTATTTCTAGATTGGTTTCGTTTGTTTTCTCCTTATCCCACTGATAATCTCCTACAGTTTAGTACTTTGTTCTTTTCTGTAAAGACTCAACATTTACAAGAACTCAAATTTATGATAAATTAGCTTTTCCAACAGTTAACCATTACACCTTCAGCAACAGTGAACTATTTGTGCCACTTTCCACAGGTGCATGGTGGTATAAGCCAAAATACACAAGGATCTTTTGGTACAGCTGCTCAGCATTAACACATTCCCACGCACATATTATTCACAAGTGTCTGCAAAGACAACAATGCCATTAACATTCTTGAACAGATAAATATTTTTGCAAGTGCATGTTTCAAAAACCTCATTAAAACACTGATGAAACAACAAAAAATAAACCTCTAACCTGATTTTAAATCAGGTCTTGTTGAGGTTCAAAAAGGAAAGCAAGTCTCAGCCCACGCTGGTGTCATTGTGGAAGGCACCAAAGCACACCATAGGGCTTCTGCTAAATCTCAAGAAAAAGTAGTCAGCAGTAAAATCCACAAGCCAAAGACAGCCCACAAACTCATGTGTAGTTCCAGCTGCCAGCTTATTACACCTCTTACGGCAAACTTCAAGACAGCCTGCAGTCTTCTCCAGTCATTTTTTGTACAGAACACTTTCAAGCTATTCATTGACAAGCTATTAAAGACTAATTAGGCAGAAAAATATTTTAATAACCAGCTGGACAGCTTGAGTACTAAATTTTCTGGTTCTCAGGTGTGCTTGAGACACCTTGCCCTTGTTGCTTATCTTTGTTCCAACACATACCCTAGGTTTACCACCTTGTCTTACAAAGACATGCACACAACTGTACATACAGAACTGTATTCTAATTGTATATTTAATTCAACTCATCACCAAGGCTTAAAAGAACAGGTTTGCCAGAAAATAAGCCCATCACACTCTAATATTTAACAGTGATGAAAAAAAATTATGCCGCTTACAGTCATTAAAGAGCTCACCATTATCGACCTCCCAACCTCTGGAATCTTAGTGCAGAAGACTTCCCAAATCAGGTCACACCACAGACACCTGGCTGGGGTGTCACAAAATGTGACCCCTCCCAGGAACATTAACACTAAATGCAAGAACCTGTAGCACTTGCTGACTGCCAGGCAGCATACTGCTAAATGGAAGCTTCTTTAGCATTACCACCTAACTGGCCAGGCACAGCTGCTTTGCAGAACACACGTCGGGACAAACAACTTCCTGAGGCTATGGCACAGCAAACTTTTGAGGTGGTGTTAAATCAATGAGAGAGGTTGCTATCAAGACAGTGGGCTGAAGTAGGTGAGACTGCCTGCCTCACGCCAAGCCAACATTGCTGCACAGTTAAAATAAATATATGCCCACAAACACATCTGAATTAAAAGCTGTTTTATATTTAGGTAAACATAATTATTTCAAACAGCCATTTTATTTTTGTGAGCCCATTCATGTTTTCTGGATGAGTGTCATGGCTTCTTCCATATATCTGCTGCCTGGAGAGATCAGGACTCTCTGAAGAGCATCCTATAGCATGTTTGTGGCACTTGAACTTACTGCAGAAACTTTTAAGTATTGTGGTTCGTAACAGTTCTCAAGATAAAAAGGTCGCTGACAATCCTTGATTTGTCAGCTAATTTGTAATAACGTGGCAAGTAACTCAAGCAGCCAGCACTGGATCCACACAGAAAGGGAAAACTGCAAGAGAGAGAGTGTCTACAACCACTTCATGATCCAGGTCACTGGGATGGTGTGAAAGACATAGACAGGATTCTTGTACCAGTCTCATCCTCCCAAGCAAGCTGAAGTAGCAGCAGTAGTTGTGGGGTGGCCCAGCAGAGTAAAGAATCAAGAAACACAATAACAAAAGGACTTCATAAATTGAGGTGCTAACAGTAGGTAAGAGGAAAAACCACACAATTCAGGAATAAGCTTTTCTAATACATTAATAAAAGATGTAGAAAAATCCACCCGAATGCTAACAGCTCCTTACCTTCAACAACTCTTAGGAGAAGCAATTTGGCAGTTAAAATAGCTGTTATCCATACACAGAATCAATGGATGCAATTTAACAACTGGGCAGTAGAGAATAGGAGAAACAGATTTGGCAACACCTCCCTTTTAAAAATGTAATACCACTGCACTGAAAGCAAACAGGATTTTGAAGACATCTCTGCTACTGAAAACTTCTAGAAACAGAGAAGCCACAAAAGCTTTATGGAGGTTCTAACAAAAACAAATTCATTGCCTGAGAGCACCAATAATTTTATTTTACGTTTTTTTAAACACTGACATGTAACAGACAAAGTATAAACATGAAAGACCAAAAGTTATTCTTACTTCCCTGGAATAGACCAGGACATGTAAACTGATGTTACCTGCTCTGCAACACCACAGCCTACCACTGCCTCTCAGATGGAAGTGCTGAATCTAGTGGTGTACATTTTGGGCACCATCACAATGCACATTATGTCATTTAGATATAGTTCTCGCCTTTAATTACTCTCTCTGTGCTTAACTGTCTTAGAACAGACAGCACTTAATTTTGCATGCTGTTTTCAAGTGCCAACAATGCTATGCAAAAAAGGGCCAAAGATCTAACTTGCTTATCTGACAGCAGGCTATAAACTTTCAATCAGAAGTGAGGGTAATCACCAAGATCTGACATTTCTGTCAAGAAAGACACAGCGATGACAAATCAGATGAACTACTGTTTTACTTGGGTCACTGCAACAAAAATATTTCCTGAACAACAGCTCTATATTAAAAATACAAATATTGTTTCCTGATGCAATTCTAGGAGATTATTTTAAACTTAAAGACAATATTTAAAACTCGTATGTTGTTCACCCTAAGAAACAGGCAAAGAAATCAAATCTTACTATTTAGTTAGTGATCAAACTTATGATAAAACAAAGGAGCAATAAAGCTTCAACTGAAAGCTGGCAGATTCTCAATCAATGTTTCATTAACCCATACTGACAGAGAGGACATTTCCTCCATTCATTTCCTGAAAATAAATGCTGTGATTCAAATGATTATTGGACTGGTTTATAAATTTGATTTTTAACAGGGAGGCTGGGGGGGGATCAATTATTTTTATTTCCAAAGATATCATTCACTTAATAAAGACCTCTAGGCAGAAACTGTCGCCTTACTCACATAAAGCTACCAGCACACATTTGCTAAAGGCTAAGTATTTACCTGAACAAATACATATGTGAACTATAAACATGTATTTAAAGTCTTACACACATCTTCCTTTCCTTTAGAGGAGTCTGTGTTTCACAAGGAAACTCTTTCCTCCACCAGAATTAACATGCTTTTAAAAGTTGCTGTATTAACAAATTATCTTTTATCATAAGAAATAAAAATCATGTGAATACAAGGGATGAAGGAAGCTGTTATGTCTCTCCCTTCCCAAGCCCTGAGAGCATCACAGATCCCAGTGCCTGACTCCAGCCTCACGGCAGGAGCAGCACCAAGCAGCTCTAGGGATTGGGACTTGCTGACGCTACTTAACTTTCCTGCTTGGTAGGCTGAGTCAGAACACCTACAATAGTCTGGTTTTTCCCTGAGCCTTGTAACGGCCTATTTTTAATTCTGATAGGGTTCATAGCTTATGACAAACATAAATAAGTACTACTCATTAAAGACATGACAAGATACTATTGCAGATAACTCATCAGAAAACTAAAATCATTCAGTAACAAGCGAGACCAAAATTATTTCCCAGTCTAGCCAGACAGAGATGATAGCGGCAAATTTCACATTATGCTTTTACAAACTAAATACAAGAAGGCAGAGGTCTGAAAGACCTACTCTCTCCATTACTTATCAAATGGAAACATTTCCTTCCATCCTTCTTCATCATGCAGTGGCACAAACACAACCTTGAGTCTACAGCAATACATTAAAAATGCTACACTATTAGGATATAAAGTACAAGCAGAGAGGAGAAGAATAAAAATTTCCTCTTTTCAGTGCATAACACAAACTGAAACTAAATTAAAATGTAGGACAAAATTATTATTCCCATGACAAGCAAGGGAATACTTGCTTCAGGAGCCCTTTGACTGTTCCAATCCTAAAATGATCTAAAGAGATTCTGAATCAAGATGACTTCCAGGCATTAACCTGGTCATCATTAATAAGTGTCTGTCTCTTCTTCTGCCTACTTGCCTCCATCCACACCCAGACTTCTTGTACAATACACTTTCACATCTGATCTTTCTCATTTCAGTCCCTCACCCACAGATTTTTCCTGCATTCAAATGCCCTGAAGAAGCAAGCAGACCATGAGATGAAAGGCAACGTTGAACAAGACAAACTGGTATTTATATAATATTTTCTTTTTTTTTTTTCCCTTTTATTAATTTAATATTGCAGAGGCTTTTGCTTTCAAATGTCATGAGTGTAGCAAAAAATAAGAGTACTTAAATACCAAAACCAGAGTTCAGTAACTCTTCAGAATTGTTTAATCACCGTGTACAGTTACACCTTGAACAATACAGAATAGTAGGGGCTTTATAATAGAGTTAGGCATCGGATCACCTTTCTTTTGTTCCTTACGGTTATATCTTATTAAACTAAGCTTTGTATATTAAGACACATGCTGTGCACTTACAGATTTATTTTAAATAAATAAATAAATTGACCTAAACTTTCATTTACGGAAATTTTAGGGAAAAGAATTTCTATCAAAAGTCTTTCAGTTTAGCATCTACTTTCATCCAACACAACTGTCACTATTACTATTTTATGATTATGAGGAAATTCCTAGAAATCCCTGGACTTAAAGTCTTTTAAGTGACTCTGTCATCAACTCGATGGGGATTAGTAGGTCACCCATTATGAAATAACCACTACCTAACTCCTGCTGTTTTGCAGGTGACCTATCACACATGAAACTCATACAATAGCCCAAGTAGTGAGTTTTCCCATTTTGACAAGTCTGATGATGCTGAATGCCTACAAGAAAGGTCTTAAGAAAGCAGAAACCTGCTTACACAAGCCAGGAGCAGTGGGCCAGAAAAAAGCATGGAAAATTGAGAATCCAAAAGTGCATGTATTGGAAATTCATATCCTTTAAAATCACATGTGAGTATTTGTGTCATACATTAATAAAAATTGTAGAGCTATAGCTAAATGAAAAAACAGTTATTTTCATATTTAACGTATGAAAAGTTTTCAATATTTAAATATTATCAATACCTTGGGGGGACAGTTTTGTTTTGGTGAGGTTTTTTTGACAAACAAGTTAATCCACAGCAGTATCACAGCTCTACTCAGGTATTAAATCACCATGTTTCATGGTACAGTAGGAAGGAGAACCCTAACGTGTAGACATGATAGACAACATTTGACAACCACTAGCCCACTCCATCTTAGTAAAAAGCCCTACTTCATTATGGCCAAAATTTATAGAAGGGGAGGGAAAGGAGGCAAAGTTAGTTTAGATAAATTAAGTGACCTGTTTATTTGTTTTGGAAAAGCTTTTCATTTACGGAACAACTCAACCCTAACTTCTGAAAGACTTCAATAATTTATTCTTTATTGAAGCTATAAAAAAATAAATCCCTATGCCAAGGGAGACAGAATGATTATAAAAAAGGTAAGTTTTATTCATCAGATGCTAAACGGTGACCTCCAGTGACACCTCAAACAGAAGTAACCCACATCTGTTTAGATGGTAAACACTGCAGGCATTATCATAGAGCTGATTTAAGATACACATGCTTAAGACTTGGTTTTCTTCTTTATTTTTTTTATTTTCAAAAAGTTCAGACATAATTACTAACTACAAATACTGTTATTTGAAACCAACAAAACAATAAAATTAACTCTTAGTGCATAAACTGAAGAACTTAAATTGAGAAGAGAGCTAAACAGTTTTCAAGCCTTTCATATTGGATTATTGCTGCTGCATGCTAAGCTTTTTAATCATGACTTCACAGACCAAAATTTTAAATCAACAGGAGATGCCAAAAATTCAACAAGGCAAATTACTAAGGTAGGCAGAAAATGACCACCTAAAGTTGGAAAAAAAATGGTCTTTGTCTCAAGTCTGGTAAATGTCATCTCCCATTGAGAATACAGAAAACACAAATGAGTGTGCTATAAATGGATACAGGAGTATATGGGAGGGAAAGCATAGAAAATAAAAGCACAAAACCACTGCCTTAAACCTGGCCAGACACTAAGCATCCACCCACCATGTAAAAAAGAAAAAAAAAAAAAGAGAGAGAGAAAGAAAAGAAAGAGACTACAGACATACATGAGAAAGGAATGCCAACAGAAGAGCTTTGAGAGGTTTTTGCTGTTGGTACCACTCCATGGTTTAAGCCTAAGACTTCAGCAAAGCATGATCAGCTTTCTATGATTAATCACTTGTGTTACTCTCACACCCAGGAGCTCTGTAGCCACGAACATCAACAAGCTGAATACTGCACAAGCACAGACCAAAGCGAACATGGAGGCTGAAGGCTATAGCCGAAAAAGAAAGTAAAGCACGGCTACAGACAAATGGGAGAGTAGGAGAGACCATCAATATGAGTCAGCATGAGAGGTGGCAGTAACTACCAGGAGCCATGTTTTAGCAGAATAAGCTTTACCAGGGTATTATAGTCCTTTATAAAACTGATACCTGTTGGGGGAAAAAAAAAAAAAAAAAAAAAAGCCAAAGACGAGCCTCCTCTGAGATGCACCGAAAATTGTCCTCCAGCTTGCAAAGCAGACAACACATGAAAGCAGAAAACACCCGACAGGAAGGTGTAAGAACAGCAGAGCATTTTTATAGGGTATTTGCAGTGTCAGGTTAATGACTTAAATCTTCTGGGTCTTTTTGCTGTTTATTTCTGGTAAATATATTTTCCTGTAATTTTCCCTTAGTTTCACTGTTGTACTGAATTTCAAAAAAAAGGTTCCATTACACATACGTTACAAATCAAAGATAGATTGCCTACCCCAGAAGAACTGGGTATTCTCTGCACATCTGCAAGTATATTTCTGGTTTAGATGATTATTAAACCAGTCTTCAATTTTTTTTCATTATTATTAGGTTTTATATATTGAAGTAGCATTTGCCTTAGTTTTTCTTTTTATAATTTCTTAAGTAGTTGTGCATGTCAAATTTGTATTATGTATTCCAGAAAAACCCAGTTTGTGAAAGTACCATGTAGCTTTTTATTTTAAATTTCTTTAAAAAGACCTAAAAGAAGACACAGAGCCTTCAAACATTTATCATCTGCTTAAACAATTTGCTACTTACTAAGCCTTTCACAGTCTTTAAAGGTAAATATGTACAATTTCATAATCCCTTTTAATTCTCTCCACTTCAATTTTCCATGCTTAAAATGATCAGAACAGAGTTTTTGTTGTGGGTTTTTTTTTTCTTTATGCCTATTTTCCATATACCATTCACTGTCAACACATATGTTCCGTGATGTGCTCTGTTTCCAATTAGCAAAAAATGTTCAAAAAGTTCCATCTTTCCCATTGTGGATGGAATTGAGGCACAACCCCTGCCGCCTTTTCACAGTGCCAAATGGATGCTGCATTCTAATTTCAGCAAGGTCTACACAGACACTCTTATATCACTGATCTTTCTTGGAAGAGCAATAGGTAGGTCTCATTGCTACTAGACATCATTCATTTCCACATTTATCTTTAAGTATGAAGACATTGCCAAATCCTTAACCTAAGATATAGGTGGACTTTGTTCCAAATAGGTCTCTGCTTTCCAGCATCATAAAATCAGTTCTTTTTAAAGTGGATATTTCAAAAACTGATAAAGGTGTCTAACATACACACTAATTCCATTACACTAAGTAAAGGAAAGTCTGAGTATGTTAGAACAGGATAGCAGGGGCATGTACTGCCTAGCAACTAAATCAAATTAAGTTATTTGGGGGTTTAAACAGTTAAATTAAAAATACACTGAAGAAAATAAACATATATGGCACATATAAATTTAAACAAAGCAACATTCTTCAAAATCAAATTATAATCACGAAGTTACCCAAAGAGAGGACTATCCTGGTCCCAATTTTTATTCCCATGCTCATCCACTTTCCATTTTTCTTCCTTCCACAGAGAAATTGAGAAACAGACCGAATGTGCTTTAAAAACTATCACCACCACATATTTCTGTTCCTTCCTAGCAGTAAAATGCTACCTGGATATTTTCTGACCTCTAAAAATACAAAAATTTTAGTACACTTCTCATGCAAGTACTACCGTCATAGAGCAATTACTGCAGGTCCTCAATACACTGAATTAGAAGAAGTTTGCTGAGCCCAGTCATGCAGCTGAGCCACTGGCTCAGTGGGACAGAAAAGCCTATGCAAACTACTGCAGTGATTGTACTGAGCTCTCCACTTGAATATGACAAACCAAACAAGATCTTTTCCTAGAATACATAAAGTGGGTGTGTCTACATTAGAAAAGCATTACACCAAGAAGCAAAACACAACATTCACTCTTTTCGGTCTCGGAAAAAAAACAAAACAAAACACCAAAAAAACAACCAAACAAAACCCACACCACACCAAAACAGCGAGGGGGCGAAGGGGGCCAGGGACAGTTCTGAAGTACCCATATCTGCTAGGCACAGTGTACATACAAAACAGTAAGGCATTTTAAAAGCTAAATCCAGGTTCTAAATCTACAGTACTTTACAAGAACAGATAGAAGAAAGAAGTAACAGCAACTTTGAAATAGTTATCCTGCTTGCTTGGTTTTTTTCAGAAGGTAAAATTGCACCTCTCATACCTTTCACAAACAATGAGAAATTCAAATATTCAAAATATTGTGTAATAATACACAATTCATGTTTAAGGCTCAGATCAGACCGTTTACATGGGTATTTCTAGACTGAGTTCCATACTGTTCTGCCAAAGTTTGCTTCACTGTCTGCAGATGCACCTTCTTAACGATACAAAGATGAGCTGTTATTTTCATCACCAAAAAAAAAAGTTTTATTACATCATTTTTTAAACTAAACATCCTACTAAGGAAATGGTTAACTTTCTCTATAGAGACAAAGCAAATAAATGATATCTTAATTCCTGTATTTGTCTATGAAGTTACTTTTTGAAAACAGTAATTTAGCATTCAAACCAGTAACAAGACTGGAAAGGGAAGCTATTAAAAAATTATGCTGAGAAGGAAGGAATGTTCAATACTTTCCTTTGCTTCCAGTCTCACTAATGAGGAATACTGTGGTTCAGATAATTATTTAACTACAGAGATGAAGTAGCAAAAACCTGAGCTTCAACTGGCAAGAAGAGGCCAAAGAGTAATTAGGTAAGTTTGACTTTTTCAAATTGGGTGGATCTTACGGAATTTGCCAAAGAATACTTAAATTATAGGTGGTCAGTGTCTAAGAGCTATTAGCAGTTATCTCTGAGCACTGACAGAAGATGGCAGAAAAATGAAAACATAATTATTCTCTTTAAATTAGGGATTAAAGGAGGAGCTAAGGAATTCACTGTACATAAGCTTTACTTCAATTCCTGTGCAAAAAACAATAAGCATATCATAAGCACTTTAAACATAGCATGAAAATTAGCAACAGCCAACATGATTTGTCAAGAATCAATCATGTCAGACTAACTTAATTTCCTTCAGTGACAGGATAACAAGCCTTGGGAATACGGGAGTGGTAGTAAGTGTCATTTATCTTGACTTCACTAATTGTCAAAAGACTGTCCCAGATGCAAGCATACCTAGCTGAAAAACTATAGTAGTAAACATTTCACTACCAAGCTTCATATAAAGCGAGACCGCACATGGACTTGTCTTGAGTCCAGTACTTTTGAATATTTTCATTAACAACAGGATAACAGAAAAAAGTCAACTTACTGATTTTTACAAAGAAGACTAAGATGGGAGCACCTATTAAGATGCTGAGAAAAAGAATTAGAAATAATCTTGGCAATTTTGAGAACTACTCTAGGAAAAAAAGACAGAAGGCACACCTCTAAGACAAATGTCCTATGCTGTAACTGAGTAACTCCAATCAACACAGCAAATGCAATGTCAAAAGTGATGACCAAGAGGGTGGCATTGCAAAGAAAGATCTGGGTGCTGCACCATTGGGTCCCACACTGAATGTGAGCCAACAAGGCTAATCAGAAACATGTGGAAGAACAACACCACCTTTCATTCTGCTAAGCTCTAGCAAGGTCTGAGTGGATGAACTGCATCAAGTTTTGGGCATGAAGTTTCATGAAAAACTTAAACAAACAGCAGGGAAGAGCAGAGCAAATGATAATTTGTCTAAAAAGCAATGAGAAGGGAGAAATCACAACGGTCCAACATACACGTCAACTACCATGGGAATACCTGAATTTACAGTTGTACAGTCTATGTGGTGAGTTGAAGGACCCTACAGTACACTTCTCTCAATTATAAAGAAGAAAATTTCATTTACACAACAAAATTAAATACCACCAACAAAATGTTTTAATAGTAAATACTTGAAAAAGCTGAATCAATTTGCTTAACTGAAACTGTAAAAACTGTCTTTAACAACAGACCTGACAATTATTCTTAAGTGGCATAGCTATAGATGATCTCAGCATTGGACTAAGACTAGGTGACAAGGTAGTTTCTTTGTGCTCTTTTATCTGCACTGTTTCTTACCACTCACATTATTTCTTTGTGTGTGAGAAACATGAAGATGCAACATCACCTCAAATGTCTACTTGATCTTTCTTTAGTGAACTCATATGTACAATTATGCATTCCCCAAATATACCTTCCAGAGGCACTCACTCATTTTAAACTTAAATTTGTGCATCTCCAATGCTATTTATAATATCACAGGACCCTTATATACATACATAGCTCATTTATCTTTCCATAGCCAAGCCAGAAAACTGGGGGTTCTAGCTCAACAAAAAATATCTTTTGACACATTAAAAAGTCAAAAGGAAATGCTGAGGCAGAATCAGAAGCACACAACTTATTATACCTTTTTCTGAACTCCAGTAGCAAATTTAGCACATATTTGCCTATCATCAGGAGCAGATGTTCTTAGGAAGGTTTCTTGCTAAATTCTATTTGCAATTTTGAAGGCCTTTTCGGGTGCAGTCATATCATATACCTCCATAGCACTGCCTCTCATTTTAAATCAAATCCATTTTTGCACTCAGGCTGAAATATGTAGCTTACCTCATTCACACACCTACAAAAATACCATGACAGACAAGACTGGAGAAGGAAGCAGCTTTGCTTTCTATGCACAGCTTCACTGTGATCACGCAGGCATGGTGCAATTTAATACTTCATATACAGTCTAGCCCTAAAAGAACTTATGTATCCATGCCACAGGAAAACCTTTTGCAATATTCACTTTGCAGGGTCTCAAAATAATTATTAGTGAAACCAGATGACAGTAGCAAATATAACGGTGGACAAGATACAGGATACCACTACTTTGAAGCCATGGTACTTTCTTAATTAGAAAAATAGGAATAGGTTTCTCCAAAATACACAGTGACAAAATGTTTCATTCTACTTTATGTTTACAATTACATCGCCACTCACATTGCATCAGCTGGGAGTGGTGATAAGAGAAGAGGGAAGAGGGCTTCCTCCTCTCCCCAAAAGTGAACCCCAAGTATTTGCGCTGCCTCTTAGGGAGTAATCAGTAGTTGGCATTTCAAGGCATTTACTGTTAACTGTCAGGTGACCATTTTGTAGATATTCATGGCTGCAGACATTGAAGCTCAAGATATTATACTGAAAATAATAAAATAAGTGTTGATAGCAATACAACCTAACTACTAAGACATCCATCTTAGTAGGCACAGCAGGTTTTCTTTAAAACAGTTTATCAACCTATCTAGGACAGATTTTAAGGATTTCATTTCTATACAGCAGTGGAAAAGCTGAAGGAAAGATTTGGCAAGTGACCCAAATTTTAGAGACATTTCTATTGCAACACAGGCATCACTAGTTCCTGTGGGGAAAGGAACTTTTTGTTTCTTTTTCAGAGGGAGGATAAGGAATGGTGTGGAGCTGGAAGTTACAAAGAACATTTCAGCAGTCTTGAGGAATCATTTCCAAAAGTTTATTCACTGACAACTTCATCTTTTACATGAGAGAAACGAATAGATGAGATAACCACAGAGACCAACAGTAAGTGTCCATTTAGAACACTGCCCCAGAGTATGAAGCCTACTCCCGTCATTTAGAAGGGCTAATGACAATTACGGAACAGCACTTCCCAATATATCATGCAACCTTAGCCAGGGAGCATTGAAAGCTGATCTTAAATTTGAAAGTAAACTTCTGCCTTCATGTGAAAGAAGATTTATCACTCTGGTGACTAACCAGAAGGAGATCTGGGGATCACAAAGAAAGACTACAGCTAAAGGCACAGGGGAAGGGAACAGTAACCACTGACGCCAAAGATACCAGTTTAAGATACCAAATCTCTTCCCCATGTGTTATGTGAAATAACTAGTGTTCTTGTCTTTTTCTTTTTCTCCTCACAAGGGCAGAACAAGTAATTTAGGTACAGTGATGTCTTTACAGAAACAATCAGACTATCTGCCTGGCTACTACCACTACAATTTTTTACTTTTGGCTTTCTCTTTATAGCAAAAAACTCCAGCTCCACATTACGTGAAGAAATTTGGCATAAACGCAACTTACAGCCAGTTATTACAAGCAGCTTAACAGTCCAGGATTTTACTTGAACTGACACTGTTTCATCTCATGTAGCATCCCTTCTCTTCTGCATGTTAAGTGTGGCATATTTTTAACTGAATCCATGGAGCTTTTCTCCAGTGAGAGGCCCAAGAGACCAAAGCAGTCAGTAGATGCTGGTTCAGACAAGCACACCAGAAAGCAGGTGGGCACTGTGAAAACTGCACCCGAGCTTTGTAGCAACAGGAGTTAAAAGACTAGCCTGTCCTTGAATTACACATTTAACATTTTCTCTTCATGAAGGCAGCAGAAAAAAATACTTTTTAATTTACTTTTTAATTCTCTCTCAGGCAAAAGCTCATGGATAAACTGGGAATTTTTCCTGCAGGTTTGACTGCTTCTAGGTATAGATCTTTACTTTGGAATTACATCTACCAGCACCTCATCTTGCTGCTGCCATGTAGAGGCCCTTCATCATTTCAACAGCTGTGAGCAGAGCAACAGAGCTGTGTGCAGGTAACAACGCTCCTCCCAAAAATGGGAGCCTCCTGGAAGCACTACGGCATCACTTCAGCTTTTTTTTCCCCATATGCCAAATATCATACCACAGGTGGTCTTTGAAAGGCTGTCACTGCAGCCACTGAACTTGATTTGCCACTCTCCTTCCTTTCTACACTGAGAAATAAAGAAAATCTGTAAAATCAATGAAGCCAGTACCACAAGGCCTAAAAGCAAGGGCTAGCAGACCTGGAACTGGCACACTTGGCAGGCAGGCAATTACAAAGTTGACAGGGGAAGGAAAAGGTGAGAAAAGAGAACAGTCAGTTGCCATTTTCCCTTGGAGCATGTATGAAAATTAATTTCAAACAATATCACAAAGGAAGTTGCCAGGAACCAGTTACAGTAACAGGGGAAATCAGCATTCATAATTCCTATGGCTGTGATCAAATTATAAAGTTAGCCAGAGAATATCAAATGGAATGGCAATTTATTTACTTTCCTTTGTTCTGCTTTCTTCCACTGAGAGAAATTAAAGTGTAGGTTCTTTTACAAAAAAAGCCATAGGCAGTGATGGCCTGTGTATCTGCAGAGATTTACAGCACAAGAGCGAACAAAAAGGAGGTGTAGCATCTTTTATCTCTTAGTGCTTTGTGCAAACCCTGACAGCCTTGCTGCTTGAAACAGCCAAATCACAGAAATTTAAAAAAAAAAAAAAAAAGCCTGAAAAGGGGCTGTATCAGAAACAAGAAGTAGTGTTCATTTTCTGTTAGTGGAACTTTTAGGGGTCTGGGGAAGGAAGGCTAAAAAAAAAATCAACACAAACATCAACATTTGATTAGGGATCATAACTCATTTGCTCTCTGAACTGAGAAATTCTCCAGAGCAGTTACTTCATGCACCCCAGTCTCTCACTCTTCTCCCGCAGTGACACTAATGTATTTCTATAGTAAAGAGCAATTCTATTCTTTGCAGTTTTGTTCAGAAGAAAAGCAAACTATTGTTTTTCACCTTAGAGCATCTACTAAAACATTGCATCACAAGAACAAAACAGTGCTACAGCAACTGGGCAGATGAGCATTTTCTGTAGCTTAGTGCCTAGTCATGCTATTTTATGCATTTTTGTCTTTCCAACAGGTTCATTTACTCTGGCCACCTTGTCTGTAAAAGTTCCAGACTCCCTTATGGGCTGAAGCCTCAATTCTCGAAGTACAGTAATGATCGAATGCCAGCTCTCAATTTAACAGTGTGTTGACTCTAACTTCAAAAACCATCCCAGGAAATCACCATTGGATGAAACAACAAAACCATGAAATTCATGCCATCATTATAAACTGTAAGCCAGCTGTTTTTCTTTCTGAAGTGTCTTTAATTTCGTTTTATTTTTTCCCTAAGTCACTACACAAATGTCATTGCCAAAGAGTTATCTCTTGCGAAGATGCTGGGACAGTACCAAACCAGTCATAAGATCTAAACATACTTTATAATCAAATTAAACAATGCTAAACAAGACAAGTGATTATACTTAGCTTTATGCCCTGGTCTTCCTAAGATAATCTAAATCACAGTTTCCTTTCACATGTCCTATACAATTGGTCTGAAGCCTGAAAAAGATACAGTTTAGAACCTTTCTGTACCTTCCCCAATTTCCGTTTAAAAACCTCTTGTATTCTGTTCTAGATCTGCCATTCAAAGAGTATCATAACAACTACCAACTAAGTTTCACTTCCCTTGATTTCATGCAAGAAAAAAATAGATATATTCTATGCATACATGGTCTTCCTTCATCCTTGTTACAAAAAAGTTTGAACAAAATCATATATATGATACATATGTCATGATGCATGTATCACTTGTGTAGAAATCCCTTTTCGGTAGGTTTATTTTGGGCTGTGGCTTGTTTGTTTCCATTTTTTTGTGATCATGTCTCCCCTTCTTTTGCAACCTAAAACTTTTGTAATATTCAAGCACTTCTATTTTCAAACTGGCCCTTAACTGTCACCTCAAAGAACATCTGTACATTATTTACATATAGACTGGCATAATTTCTAGCAGCTCTTACCTGGCACAAGAGACTTACAGCGAGCATGCTGACAGCCAAGTTTATTAAATATGCAAAAGTAACACAGTTAGAGGGCTTCATTTCTTCTGGTTTGCAGCTGTTAATTTTTTGCTCAGCATATAATTCCTCTCTTTTTCTAGAATAATATTCATTAAGCTTCAGCACAACCAACTGGAACCTCCAGGGAACATACACCTTCTCAACAATTTACTGGACCTCAATAACATTAAAGCCTGCATTTGCTCACTAACAAAATCTTCATTGCCTCCTCAAATTTTGATTAGGAACCTTGAATATTAAAGACTAACATACTTAACCCAGTGCATCATACAGTCATAGACTGAAGCATAACCTTGGCTTATTCCTAAGTTCAACTCCCTTAAAGATATTAACCCCACATTAGCCAAAGCTATCTTTCATTCGGTTATCACGTTTTTCGTTGTTTACTTGTTGCATGGAATCTCCACGCAACTGTTCCTTCACGCCTCTTCTAGTATGAACAGATTGCCTGTTAACCTAAAACCAGAGGTTCACTGTAAACGCATGGAAAAAATTAGTTGCTCTTCAGCCACATGACAAGATCATTCCACTGCAATGCACTACGGATCACTGCTACCGTCTGCAGATCAGCGTGTGTACTAACAACTACTCACGCTCCCAAATGAATATTGTCTTTTATCCCACAGGAACAGGTTAGTAGCCATAGACAAGATCAATTAGCTGTTGTATTACACAAGCAGACTACAGTTCTACCCTCCTATTGCAGTCACTTACCAGCAATGTCAAAATAAAACCACGCTCTAAGTTTTAGCAACGCTATTCCCTCTGACACTTTTCCTTTACTGACCCAACCCTAATCCATAACTGAAAATAACTTTTAGCTGGTACCTTCAATTTATGAGGCTGCTTCAGACAAGGAAAAGCACTCCTGAAGTATAGAAAGCTAGTCTATATTTTAGACTTTTCCACTCAAACATATTACTGAATGATAGTTTAAATAGGAGTTTTTTTCACAGGATAGAAAGCCTGCTAGTCCTCAGAACCTGATCACAACTCCCAAAGATTTCTCCACAGTCACAAAATCCACAGGTTGGTTTGGGGTTTTTTTGCACTCTTTTCCAATTAAAACACCTGCTGGCACCGTAATTCAAAGGGGGCCCATATTTTTAATGCTGTTTGCTAAGAATATCCCTCCCCTCCACCCCTCATTTCAGTCACACAGCCATGAGAAACACTTGCAAAATGTGTATTCAGGTTTCACTGGCAGAGTGTGAGTTTCTCCCTATGAAACAGATTACCACACCTCTGCAACAGAAAAAAGGAGAGGAAATACACTTGCTTTCCTCTAAAACACAGCTGTGCTCTCCTCCTCATCCCATAGCACCTGAGAGGCCTGAAATCTTGAAGTTTATCATTCCAACAGTCAGACAGAACTCAGTCATGTAGCAAAAAGGGAGTTTAGGCAAAATGAACATTTAAAAAAAATTCTAACCTAGTCCAAAAGTCATAGAATCCACTTGTTTTCCAACTCTAAACAACTGTAACTAAGCCTATGTAAGGGCCTTATCACATCAGCTTGAAGAGAGACAGGGCTCATTGAAGGTCATATCCAGGTCCAAATTCTTCAACAAAAACCTCTCAATTGCCTTCCTTATTTCCATTTAGAAGTACCCTTATATAGAGGAAACAATGTTTTGTTTCTCTATTATAAGGGATGAGAGTCTTACAAAATCTGGCCATTTGGCTAAATCATCTGCTTACACATAACAGCTGAATTGTTTAAGACTATATTCTTCTCATTGATGGCTATTGGAAGAAATTCCAGAGCTAGTTTATCACTGCACTATTGGGCTATATGAAGTGACAGATAATGGCCTGCAAATAGATATATAGCTATTTCAGTGAAAATAGCTGAGGGACTGCTGTTAGCTCCTAATGCAAACACATAGCAAAGAAGTGAAATTCCATTGAGAGGGTTTTCTTTTTTCTTTCTCGCCTCATTTTTCCCCTCTTCCAAAAGAGGAAAGTGTTGTGCTTGCTAATAAAGAAATACTAAGCGGGGGCCGGGGTGGGTTGGGGGGCGGGATGTATTTTGTGTAATCTGTAATTTTTATTCCTTTATTATGCCTCCATCCTAATCTCAGAGGAACCCAAACATTAAGAAAGGGGTAACTTTCATTTAAAATCTGAAGTTTAAAATTTGCTTTCAGTAACAGAAAGAGGAGAAAGACATTGTTTCAACTAGTTTGCACTAGTCTGCAGTGTTGGAACTTGCAGAAAATTAATACTTCTCTTTGTAGCAAACAATAAGAGAGAATATTAACCAAGAGAGTTACAGTATTTGATATGGAACATTCAAAATTAAACATGAAGGGTGACTGATTAGTTCAGGGTTAATAATGCTTTCTTCCTTAAAAGGGAAAAAAAAAAGAAAAAAAGCATAGTTCAAACCGAGTCCAAAGATGGCAGGTGACAGAAAGCAGTGACCTCATATGACTGTTCTAGGACCACATCCCGAAACCCAGCACAATTAGCACTAATTGGTCAGCAGTCTCAGCGTAAATGCCAAGAATTGAGCAAGCACTGAAAACCAAAGTCTCCGCCTCTCCCCAGGAAGGATGCTCTCTTCAGGTCAGAAATTTGAAACACCAGTGCAGAGAAGGCAGCACTTCCCCTGTTAGCACAACACCGGGCCTGTAGATACAGAGCTCGTCAGCAATTGAGGAGCATCTACAGCATCAGCAGCATTTCCATTTGTTACTTCACTTGCGGCACCTACCATATTTACCATACACCAGAAACTACCAGTAAATATAGTTTCACTATGACTATGAAGAATTGCTTTCTGCAGCACAACACAGGACATCAATTATCAGGAACACCATTGACATCTTCCACCCACATTCAATTTCCCAGCTATGCAGGACTGCCTAAGTTACTTCTGCTCGGAAGTAAAACGCTTTGCAACAAAGTGTATCAAAAGAGTGACCGGCATGAAAACATCACGGGGCAGCCAGAGCGCCACACAGGTCTGCAAGCAGTGGATATGAAATAGGAAGCTTGCAGGGCAACTTTGGAACATTAAGTCTCATAACAGTTTATCTTGATTAAAAACAGAGCGGAAGGCAAAAGGGAGGGCAGAACTATTCCAGAGTCCCTGATGACTAGCAGCAACAGGACAGCTTCAAACAGCACTATTTTCCCAGCTACACAGTGAGTGCAGGTTTCTTAAAAATAAGCTCGAATGATCTGCATGAGGCAGAAGACGAGAAAGACAGTCAGTTCTTTAGACGGGAACTGGTGAAGTACTATGCTGTTTTAGGCACCTGTTTTACTGCTTCAGGACTTCATGAATTTGGGCAGGGTAATTGAGCCCTAAGGGAAAGAAGGAAAAAAAAAATTGCTCTCTGAAAAATGGCAGCAATCAAAAAGCACTGTGGTAAAATATTACAGTAAGATGGTCTCATATATCAAATATTGATCCAGCTCCTGTAAACACGCGAAGTTCATGGAAGTCAATTTTCCCATTAATCCTACATTCATGCCTTAATAGAACTACCCCATATTTTATATTCATTTTCATTCTCGCTGCAATAGCAAAATATTTGCAGCTAAAAAAATCAGACTTGCCTTTAAATGTAAGAGGATTCTAAAAGCATGTCCTGAAATATTTCACTCATCTCTCTCTCCTCCTTCCCTCCCTTCCAAAATACTGCTGAAATGCTATTAAAAAAAAAAGTTGTATCTTAGAACCCATCTTCTCTCCTCTTAAGCTGCATTCTGCTTGCAAACGGGAATGATTCGTGCAGCAGTTAAAAATACTGGATTTATGAAGCTTTATGTCCTCTCTCATTTTGTTTCTCCTTGTCCTCTCACCTTAGAGAAACCATTTTATTTCTAGAGAAGCCCGATACATACACAGAGCACTAGAGAGCACAGTCTTCTGTAAAAAGGGGTTTACAATAAAGTACCCATTTATTATACAGTTTCATTTGGCACTGATAATTAGACAAATGGTTACATTTAGGTCAGCCTCATTACTCAAGATGTGCACAACCTTTCTCTGAAAGGGGCTACTGGCATGTTCTTCTTTTTGAGTTTTGAAAACATCATCTGAAAATGCAGAAGTAAGTGGGGGAGGGCCAGGTTAGATGACAGGAAGTTTTACACTATATTAAAGTGCCTTCTCATCACAGCCACAAAACTCAGACATGCACCAAATGCCTGACTGTACCATATTTTTACCATTGAATTTACACTACAAAAGGATGCGCAAATGAACATGTGCTATGGCTGTACAGCAGACTCATAGCAGGCCCAGATTGAGACCAAAATTCAGCAGAGTACTAAGAATTTTTCACATGGGGTAAAAACATGAAGTTCCTTTTGATAGGAAGTAGGCGACAGTCACAGCTGAAAACTGCTGCATTATAGTTTTGCCTATTTCAGTCTTCACTCGTAAGCTAATAGGGCACTAGCACAGAGTATCCCAGAAAATCGCAAGTTGGAAGACCTCTGGAGGTCACACAGTCAAACCCCCTGCCAATTTCAGGAGCCAATTTCAAAGCTAGGTCTGGCTGCTAAGGACCTTATCCACTACAGTTTTTAATACCTCTAGAGATGGGAATACAACAGCCTCTTTGGGCAGCCCACTCCGGTGCTCAGCTATACTTGCTGTGCAGAATTGTTGCCCCTACACCCAATTCCCCTGCTGCAGCTTGTTCCCACTGCCTCTTTTCCTTTCACAGGGCACCTTTGAGAAGAGCCTGGCTCCATCTCCATCTTCTGTAACAACCACCCCCGAGGTAGGCAGTGACAGCATTTGGAAACCCCTGGTACCAATCATGGTATTCTAAACATGACCTCATGAGTGATAAGTAAATGGGAATAATCACTTCTTCCTACCCAATAGCTACGATCTTGCTCACACAGCCTGTACCAATACATTGAGTTACTCCTTCTCACACGCAAGAATTTGCTTTCGGGTCTTTTTGTTGTTTTTTAAAAACTTTATGAGATTCCTGTCAGCCAATCCCTCCCTCTTGAGGCCCCAGTGAATGGGAACATATTGACTATGCCTCCACAATCTGATATCATTCACAAACATGCCAAAGGTGCACGCTGTTGCACTGTTCGCATTCATATGCTAAACAGTACCAGTCTCAGTCCCAACCCTTGAGGAACACCAACGGTCCAGCCAGTTTTCTTGCCACCTTTTGGCTCATCTGTCCTATCCACATACCCCCAATTTGACTATCAGAGACCGTGTCAAATGTCTTTCTAAAGTCAAGAACAGGGAATACTACTGCTTTCCCTCCATCCAAAGACACAGCAGCAACTTTCTTGCAGAAAGCAATCAGGTTGGGCACTGGCTCTTCACAATCGCCTTGTTCTTTTATGCGTGGAAACGGCTTAAACTAAACCATTGCTTGGGGACTTACTAAAACATTTTCTTTAAGGACTGAGAACACATGGGTTCTTGGGGAAAAAAGATTTAGCGAGCTCCTAAATCTGACTATCAAGAGAATACTCTACCTGTAAGTTTCTCCCTGAAATTCTGCCCATTCTTCTCGGCTCCATCTCCAGTCACAACCAGATTCTGTATCTCTGGCAATCACTTGTCTTCATGAACCAACTTATCCTATCCCCAGAAAGAAGAGGGGAGTTCTCAGAATCTCATGTCTCTCTGGTTCATCAAAAAATATCCCTCTGATATCCCACTGCTCCTTTTTTTTTTTTTTAACCAGATCCCTCCAAAATTCCAAAGGGAATTAATCCAAAACATGCTAACAGTTAACAAATGACATCTTGCCTACAGACCAAAGCCCCTA
Source organism: Haliaeetus albicilla (assembly GCF_947461875.1). Taxonomy (NCBI): domain Eukaryota; kingdom Metazoa; phylum Chordata; class Aves; order Accipitriformes; family Accipitridae; genus Haliaeetus; species Haliaeetus albicilla. Next base: position 11,347,425 of record NC_091489.1, on the reverse strand, counting down.
GCTGTCTTTGTCTGTCACTGATAAATTGCATACGAAGGTGCAATCTGAAACCAATGGAGAATTAAATTCCGTTATAGCTATTATATTTCCAACTTGAATTTCATTTGTTGTCCATATTTCTAGTTTTCATGTCTTTTGACTTACTGGATAGCCATTTCCAGGCTTCAACTACCTCATTTTTTTTAAAAGCCATTAAAAACTTTCTCCCTTCAGCCTTCCATACCTTCTGTAGTTACTGTGATTATTCTATAATAAATGTCAGTAACAAATCAATTTTAATCTCTCAAGACTTCCAGATGCCTATCATTTCAAGTATTCTCCCACAAGTTTTCAGCTTTCCAACTTTTAATCCATATCCAAAAAGAAATGATGTCCATCTCATTCATTTTAAATGATCATTGACTTATGTGCATTCTTAGCCTATTCACATTTCTACAAATGATAAGGTTTTCTTGTCCCTTCAGTCACTAAACACCATGTTGCACTTTAAGCTCTCTAAGACTTCATTAGTTGTATGTTAAGTATGTTCTGCTTACCATACACCCAAGTCACGTTTCATCCCATTCCTGCACATACATTATCTCATGAAATCACAACGGATGCCAGTTCTTCTACAGTCATTTTCAACACAAACAAGGTGTGGATGTTTGGAGGTGGAGTGGTTACAGTTTACACTTCTCAGTTGTCTTCTAAAGCAGTAAATCCTAAACTCATGAGATGCTGATCATTAGATATTATTTACTAAATCTACTGTTTCAAAATAGGCTTTTTTTTCACCAGTGCACTTTTAGCCTCCTTGTATTTCAGTAGATAACAGTCATTATATCCAAAATTCCCTTTAATTCTGGCCTCCTCCTTTCTATAAGGTTTTATGGTAGATCTAGATCTATTTAGAATGTCCCTTATACGACTAGAACAATATCAAGCACTCCAGACTTAACTTTCTCATCTAAAAAAATAGAAACTGTCTGCATAATTTAGCAATGCTTTTGACAACAAAGGCACTGCTTCATTTTCCACCCAACATCTAGCTTAATATAGTAGCCTACTTCAGGACATGCTTCAAAAATTAACTTTTTTTCTCACTTCTACTGCCCAATATATATGTACTACGTCACTGCTGTAATGCCTCCCCTTCATCCACAATTCTTTACCTTGTATTTCATACCTGAAAGTGATCAAGTGCCAATGTTTTATTTTCTAAATCAACTTCAAGTCATGTAGACATTAGAAAACTTACCTTCATTGAATTCACTGGAATCAGGATTAACCTACTCATTTCTCAACACAGCCTTTCACACTTTTTTGCCCCACCACCCCATGATCTTCACATTTTTATCAAAACTTCATAGGAACAGAGCCTTTGCTTCTGCTCTCAAAATTCAACATAATGTAAATGTCCTTCTGGAATGTGATCACCAGTATCACAGCAAAAGAGTATTTTGGCTGACCCAAGCATTCACTGTGCTTTTAACTCCCTGTGGTTTTATAAATTTAACACTAGCCATAAAAAAATGAAACAGCAGAAAATGAGAGAATTGCATTTTAAGTTATGTATTCATAAAAAAAAGACCAGAAGATACATGTTTCTGATGCATCATTTTTCTTCACAGTTGAGGAAGTCAGGAACTCACCTAAATTACCATGTATCACTTCAAGAGTGAAGACTCATGTTGGATTGGGTTTGAGATTTAAAGTATTTTATATGAAGGGGGTTGATTATTTATTTTTAAAGAGGGTTCTTCTCAAGAAGTCCTCACAAAAGAAATAAGAAAATACTCTCAGCTACTAGCTATTTTCCTCAGTCTGTTCTCCAGTGCCTGAATGCCCCAGTCCCTGAATGCTAGCAATGTATTTAAAAAATACCCCAGTCAAGTTCCACAAGCAGGATACATATTTCAAGGTAATCATTTACCCATCTGACAGAGATGCACTATCCTTTCACTTCTGTCAGGGAAGCTAGAGAAAGCTTCCCAATTTTCTACTTCATTTTCATAAGTAATATTGTAGTTCTGGTCTCTCAGAAGAGATCTATCGATTTGTACCTTACCATGATTTTTTCTGTTCCCAATGGAATTCTAAATTCATTCTTGTTGGATATACCTAACAGAAGACATTCTTTAAGGAACAATCCCATATTAGCAAGAACACAGAGCAGATGACAGCCCCTATGAAACATTTTACTGGTTGTTCACTTTGAGTGTCAAAAAGCTGCTAACAACAATAAAGCAAGACTTATTACACATTGTCCTGACAACATAATGCTAAGTGTACATATTTTGCCCCAGTATGCCACTAATTTCAGTGTAAAAGAATCAAGTAGCAATACTAGTGAAAAGTTACATCTGGTAAAACTCACCTTGGTATGAAGAAATCAGCGAAAGAAAAAGCAGCAAAAGAAGAAATACCCTAAACCTTGGATTTCCTATTTTTCAGCAATGCAGTAATATGTCAAAGTGTTTATTTTTGTTTCTGCTTTTAAGAAATTTGCAAAATGAAGACTACGACTGCTGAGTACTATTACACAAAACTGCTAATAAGAGGAACAATTATGACTTTCCCCAGTACAGTTCAGTAATAAAGCCTTGTTTATTCTTTTCTAAACACTGCAGTTTAAAACAAATACTAACTTCAAGAATTACATTGGCACTTTTTTTCATGTTTATTTCATTTGCACTCTGTTATGCTTCAGAGGACACTTCACATGAAACATTTAGATGCTAGTTCATAAAGCAACTACCATGTACACAATGCAGAAATTCATATACTGTATAGTAAGTAGCTTCTCTTTGGCAGAACTGAACTATATTAGTGTATCAGCAGAGTTCACAAGACATGTACAAACTTGTGAAATTCTGAAGACAGAAGTATACAGAGCACTACAAGAAATCCTTCCTGACATGCTGTCATAGTTGCTTTTAATTTGTAATTTCCATACCATTTTCTCATCAAAGTATTAACATTTCCATCACTAGACTCCCATATATCATTGCCTTACATTGACACCTGCTGGAAGTGACTGGGATTGTAAATGATTCCTTTTTCCTCAGTAAGTGTCGGATTTAACTCTACAGGCAGACCAACAATTCTACTTTCAGTAAACTAAGCACAGACATCTGAAAAAGCTAAGCTGCATGACCTTTTAACAAACAGAAAAACATACAACGTGTAATTTTAAGCTACGCAAAAATTCCCAAGGCTATCACTGCATGGATTCTCAATCAAAAAATATATTTTAATAATAGCCTTTGAGAAGATTTTTACAACCCCTTGGGTAGATCTAAACTCAACAAATTAAGTATCCAACCATTTACTAGGCTCTCAGCCTAATTAACAAATAATTATTACCGCAAAAGTCACTAAATAGTTCTTGTGTGACAAACGTTGTTACAAACAAGCTTATACACAAAAATGTGACTAAATAGGTTTTAAAGCACTTTTAATTTCCTAGTGCTTGTGAAAAGACAATTAAAAACCATGCCTTTACACTAATGAAAAGAAATTGCCTTATTCACAAGAGCTAACAGGCCAGTTTAATGATAGAATTGATAAAGACAAGAATAACTGAGGCATGCTCGTTAAAATAGCTTGTATGCATACAAACTACTGTCTATCATTATTCATAATGAAGATACATGTCTTAGTACAGCTTTGTAAACAGTAGCACACTGAAACAACCATTTGAAAACAACGTGATTTTCCCCATATGCCAGAACTTCCTCTACAAGCTTCACCATTATGAACCAGATACCGCATTATACCCTTTTCTTACTTCCAAACTCTACTATAGAGGTGGGATCTCTTTTATTTGATGTCATTTTTGTATTTCTTGCAATAGAAAACACATTTCAGATTGAAGCAAGTACGGTGAGTGACGGTGGCTTTGCTTTATTGTCGAAACAAGACGTGGTCATGCACTTTGGTTTTCACACACCTTGTACGCAAAACTCGGGTGTAGTTTCACCAAAACACACAAACAGTTTTAAAGTATCACAAGCAGCAAGACTAAAAAAACAAGTTCAAAGGCAGCCAAATAGAATTTCTATAAGGTTATGCCAGTATACAGCTGAAGACCTCTCCAATTTTATATTTTTCCAAAGTTACTAAGTAGGATCCTTATATTAAAGTCCAATAATACAGCACAGTATGACCGTTCCACACAAGCACCAACACCGCAGCAGTAACAACTTGTGGACTTTACAGACCAGTTTGAATTTCTTTTATTTATTTATTTTAATCTGTTGAGTGATCAACCTACTTAAAAAAATGATTTTTACTAGGTAGCTTAGATAATTACCACAGTATTAAAGTTCTGAACTGCAGAACCTGTGCAAAAAAAAAAGTAAACACTGTCTTGGTGGAAGCAGAAATAGTCAGCCACCAAAACAGGTAACAGCAAAAACACCAATATGAATGGTAGCCTATCTCAACATGCTTTTCTTCCAACTTTTCCTTATTTTTTATTTCTGAAAGAACTCTATAAATGCAGGCAGGTGAAGTAAAAAATTTCATGGCTGCGTATTAATCTGCTGAACTCATTCCTAATTAAAAGTTTCAAAAAGCTCAAAAGCAAAAACACTGGGCATAGAAGAATGCAGTTATTCTACATAATGGGTACCCAGGAGTTAAAGTACTGCATTTACCACAAATTAACCAACTCCTTTGGAAAAGGAGATGTGGTAGTATTTTACAAAAGATCATTCAACGTTAACAGTTTCCTTCCAGACACTTAAATGGCAGGCAAGAGAGCACTTTTTTTTAAGGAATGTATCCCTCTGACAAGCACAGGGTTTTTTTGTATTGCATTCTTTAACAAAACACACACGAGAGCATGGCAGGCTTTAAAAACACACTAGATACTACCAAAAAATATCTAGGCTCATCCCATTCTTACTTTCTTTTCTTTTTATCTCAGAAAGACAACAGAGTTAGCATTAGACACTCTCGAGATTTAGGGCTTATGTTTCTTACCTTACAAAGCTTCTGGTAACGGGGAGAAGAAACTGCCATCCTCTGTAAACGATGCAACAACACCACAACTTTCTGCAGAGATGTTCTCACGACAGCCATCATTTTAAGTTTGCCACACTTCTGAAGACACCTCAGAATTTGCATTATAAATGAAGAGCAACTATCATTTCCTCCCGGTCACTGGACAATGATTTGCCAGCTTTCTGAGCATGCTCTCTTCCAGGACTGCTTTTGCGAGCCACAGGCTTTATACGTTTCAAAGGCAAAGGAGGTTGATACAGCATAAGTTTCTCTCCCAAAATAACCCCGCGAAACAAATGCAAAAAAAAAACACAACAGCCTTCACAGATCCCTCTAACCAGTACTGCTCAGGTCTGCTTGTGCAGAGGGTAAATGAAGTTGTTGAGCAGCCGAGCGTCTGCCACCGTTCAGGAGTGCACTAAATAGCCGGGAAGGGTTATTAATTTAAGCCTGAAAGCTGCAGGAACAAAAAAGGAATTCCTTCAGGAACACAGCTCCAGTGTATCACAACAGTTGTTCTCCCCTAGTAGCTGCTTTCTATCGGCAGACCAAGCATTTGCTCCCTCACTCTGGGAAAGGATGCTCTCGCTCTCAGACTGAACGCAGCTCTGGCAGAGCTATGGAGAGTGAGTGAATAACAGACTCTGTTATAAATCTTGAGAGAGGAGCAGAGGAATACCTGCCCTAATTATATCAGCTATATGTTAAAGGCTAATAAATCATACAGGAGCTTCTCAAAACTAATTACCCAATACAAAAGGAAAAACTGCAGGGGGTAAACCCCTCTGCTATGAAAACTCTCTTAAAGCTAATTTAGTCAAAAGGACCTCAAAGGTTTTCACTTGCACCAGAAAGTAGGAACGTTTTTCGGGAGCTGTTTTCAATTAAAACCTTTTCCTGAATGACTTATTAGGACAAGAAAGAATAGGGTTTTGACAAATTAAAAGCATACAGTTGCACCATCACCCCTTTTCCTAGCCATCCTTGAATCCAAAGAGCTAATACCATTTTGATGCTTTTCCAATGACAAAGCAGAATTATTTAAGCCATCTACGGATGGCAGTAGGACATTCAAGAGCGTGGAAGTGTTTTGCTACCAGCGAGGCACTCCCAATGCAATACAGCCAACATACCCCTAGGTGTGGCGATACTGCAGCATAACAAGAGACAGCTGTTTCTTATTACTTCCAAAGGTACTATGATGAATCAACTTAAATCTGTATTAGAGAGGCTGTTGTAGCAAAGGTTCAGGGAGGCCATTATCGACACAGTATGTGGTAGACACCATTACAAGCAATTGTATTATTTAATGTGCATATTGCCACATGAACAGGTACATACACTTTTCAAGCACATCAATCAGCACAGTATGGAGGCACCAACTATGGGTAGCACGGCAAGTTCATATGATCCTAGATAATGCATCGCTTAGATGCCAGTGCATTATACGCTGCTTTGCCTCTTCTCAGACACTTTCCATCTGAGGGGATGAATGCCAGGTGCAGGTTCTTCATAGAGCAGATGTAAAAACTTTTCCCATCCAATTCTGCTAACAAAACCTTTTCATCCTCGTTTTTAGAACTGAATCAATGTAAACACCTTTTACCTGTACTCTGTTTTGTTCCTGATCCGTCCAGCACCAATGACAACATCATTCTGAGGAAACAGAGCCTTCATTCCACTCTGTATACAGAAATCTTACCACCTGTACTCTCCACCTTGCCAGACACCTTCTTTCCTCACCTTCACCACTTATTTGAACCACCCCCCTGTACTCCATTGCTCCTGACTTGTATCAACTCTTCTCTCCCACCACAAGCCTGTTCCTTTAACCTACCAGCTCTAGCCTACCCTCATTAGCTGACATGCTGTTACCAAACATCTTTTGAAGAAGCCTTCGAAGCAGCACAAGTCCAAAAACACCGAGGCATTCAGAAATCACTGTGCAAGAGCTCAAACCTCTTCTGTGTAAGACAGAACCCACGGTCCCCACCTGCCTTCTTTCAGGTCTGCTTTTTTCCCTCCCAGCTAGTAGAGAAGTTTGAATCAAGCAATGAGACAAACAGCCCACCACTGGTCATGTCAATTTTAATTTACAGTAAAACAAAACTTTCAAGTTATTTTGAACACCTTTACATCTGCAGGCACAAGACTTCACACACATTGACCCAGCATTACTTCTTACTATTTCCTAGCTCATTTTCTGCATCTTGCTCCAAATTAGGTTTTAACCTCTTTCAGGTGGCTGCTAAATATTTTGCAACAGACTGGAATGTTTCAGCTAACCTGAAAGGAAAGTTGTCTGCAACCTTTAGATACTGAGAGAATGAATTAGAAAGAGTGATGATATAATCGTGAATTTCCTCCTTTTCAAAAAGAAATTATTACCACACTCAAAGTTTGCATTATTTACATAGTACTGCTGCTGGCCTCAGATGTCACAATGGAAGGCAAAAAAAAGGCTTCAACAGTGCCCAGATCACTGATTCCACTGTAGAGTGGCTTGAGCTGCAGCCAAACAAGTTAGCCCCAAAATGTAATGGAGGATAGTCCTCCCATGCACACACACAGATGTCAGTTTAACAGATGATCCTATTTTGAAAAATACATAACATGTAACAACAACAAAAATTCATCATGTTTTGTCTATGTTCAGCACATATTTCACCAAGAATTTATCACACCTTAAACTCATAGTAAAGTTTTACTCAATGCAAGACCTTGGGGGCAGAGGCATCTTCACATAGAGCAGAGAAAGTCACAAGCCCTGCATTCTTCTTAAAACCATTTAGAAGAAATACTTCTTCACATATTGAAAGCACAAAGAGAAGAACGTTGCTATTTTATACCACTCAGCAGGGGAAGAACAGGAAATGATCTTTATTTAATCAGATATTAAGCTTAAGAACTTGCAAGGGAGTGGGCTGGATTATTTTTAAGGTACAGCAAGACATTAGAGCTTCATTTTGTTTTCAAAAGTTTATCTCAACAAATATTTGAAAACAGAAACATTGATTTTTTGAGTGTTTGCCAGTGTCATGATATGAATGTCTTCAGTTATATTTAAAGTGCGATTGAAAGACAGTAGGGAACAAAGTTCATTTCAGAAGCCGTTATGCTATGATAGTCTTTGACATGCTGTACTTCCTTTGGTAGTTGAAAAAAGCTCATAATATTATGTAAAGTCATGGGTGAGTTAAGTGATTATGCTTCATGCGCACAGCGTGTAGAAGCATACAGTCACAGAAAAAGATGGACAGTATCAGGTAATGGGATGCTGAACAAGGGGAGGCCATGCCCAAGCACCTACATCTGCCTTCTCAATGGTTACAAGCCAGGACAATGGGCATGGTCAAGAGCTGGCTGACCATAGACCATAGACCTTCTCCACACAGCGGGCAGTCTTGCCCAGCAGTTCTCCCCTCACACAGCACAACTCTGGCAATTTTAACCAGGCTGCAGTACAATGAAGAAGGGCGAACAATCTTCCATGATTAAGGTGCTTCACAGCTGCATAGAGCCAACAAGCAAATTGTGAAATAACAGCTTTATCTTGGTGTGATTGACTATGCAGAAGGCAAAGTAATGCAGAAATAAGTCTATGCACAGCACTGCCTCATGTTGTTAGCCTACTGTGGTCCCATTCTAGCTCTTCCACCTCCACTACACTACTTGTTTGGAGTTTTTTGCCAATAGAAAAGGATAATATTAACTTCTAGGTGTTGCCATTACAGACTAGTTTAAGCATGAGTTACCTGACTGACCAGAATCATATAAACATTGGTTAGTGACATGTCATCTTCAACAGACACAAGCTTCCACAATATATTGTTCTCTTCCTTATGATTACAGTGAGTAGCTTGCTATCAGATACTTTAAACTGTCTTGTTTCATTTAGATTCATATAGATATGTTCAGATTAACAGCACTACTGAAAACTTTTTTTCATTATAAGCTGCTCAAACCCCATGAACTTAGACCACAGGCAACATTATTCCAAACCCAGAGTGCAGGATTTAGTAACTGATATAGCCACCCAGTTCTGTGCATAGCAAAATAACTGTGCTAAATGAGGCAATCTAATTGAAAGAAAAAAAATATTAAAACATTCAGGAGAAAGATGACACATGAAAAGCGTTCACATCAGGTAAACAGGACAAAGGAAATCCATATATCTTAGAAATACAAAATCCTTTTAGCCAGTGATGCTCAACCTTTTGCTGCCACAGACTCAAAGATAGTAATTCTTAGAAGAGCTGTCAGGTCTCCACACCCTTTCCTCCTGTTTTCCCTCAATACACTGTACCCTTAATGCAGACTGAACTCAGCTCCTCTCTCTCCCTCCTACCTCCGCAAAGGAGATGTATGGGATATGCAAAGGCAGAAACAGCCCAACAATGTGGTACTCAGCTAGTCTGTGCTTCTTAGACAGGGAGAAGGGATCTCATTTCTAGATTTTAGACAAGCTAGGGTGTCCATATATTAAAAAGGACTGTAAGTGGAGTCAGTTAGTCTCCTCAGTTATTTCTCAGGTTTCCAGTCTGTGCCCTGCACAAGAAGGAAGGCCAGCTGGGGAGCTGCTGGGCAGCAGGAGAAGGAGAAGAGATGATCCAAGCATGACAACTTCTTGAATTGCTGTAAAAGCAGGAGGAAGGCAGCAGGCAGGGATAGGAGTCAGTGCAGCCCAGGAGGGCTTTACTTGGAGGGAAGTAGATTTAAATTGTTTGGTTGGACAATCACACAACATGACTTGGTTTAATCAAGTATACGTTCCTGAATACAGTCACCCTCCGAGGACATTTAAGAGCCCTCAGTGCCACAGATGTCCACTAAATATGTGTTTCAAACCTTAGGAAGAAAAATCTGCTTCCTTTACACACCTGACTTCTAAAATACTGGTTTTTAAACACCTTCCAATAGGCTGCAGGTTTCCCCACTCTAGCAGATAGCTTTCCTTTATAACATTTGCCATTAAGAAAAAGCAAGAATAACAGCAGTATATTTTGTTTCTCACCTGCATCTGCTTTCTGAGTTCCCTTATGCAGGCACTGTCCTGAGCAGTGTTCTCACGCTGGGATGCATCTGCTAGAACATTAACTGTTGTCTCTGCCTCTTGAAGCCACTTTAGGAAGCTCTCCAGATCCTTGTGTGAGGCCTGTACTGTCTTTAGCTCTGTCTCCAAGAAATTCTGCCTATCAACAGCTCTGAAAACAAGACAAGTGTCAGATTATTCCCCCATAACATACAGCATTACATACATCATAATGAAACTACTAAAAGGAAATCTGAAAGTTATCTCTTAAGAAACTATACATCTGTCACAGCTTGTTTTATCATTATTTATATCACTGTTTCTCTGGTTATTATATCTATAGCTACCCACAGATGTTCTAAACTGGTTATATATGTCACAGCCCTTTTTAAAAAGGCATGTGGAAAAACCAAAGTTATTAATTAAAAACCTAGCTTTTCGAGTATTACCATCATGGACTTATGCTACCCCAAATGGTAGAAGCATTATTCCCATGTGTGAAAAGCGTGAATGCTTTTCCTCATCAACAAAAAATCAAACAGAATAGAAGTGCTGAGGGTTTGAAGGATTTTTTTCTTCCTCTCTTACAGTGGGCAGAAATATTTCCCTAAATTTCTAAGAGTTCAAGTGCTGAGGGATGAAAAGTCAAATACCTGTTTCTCTCTGCTAAAAGACAAGATTTTTGATGCTATCACTTAGACAGAATAATACACTGCCATCGTAACAGCCAAGCCATGCTCAACATCCTTAAATCTAAAAAAAGACTGGCAGAATGTAGTCCAAATTTTCAATCAATCCAAAAGATCTCTGGTTGGTACAAACACAAAAGTTTTTGTTTGTAAGAGGATTTTTTAAGATGCAAGGAACTAATTTAAAACCTTTGGATTATATTATTGACAAGCAACTTCAAAAGATTTCCTAGAAAAAGATCATGTTGTATTTCTGCATAACAGAACTGTTTCCTTGTCATTGAAATGAAACTCAGATGTGAAACTGCTACAGTCACCTCTGGTTAACAATATTAATTAAAGCATGACAGACTAAATATCATCCATTTGAGGCAGTTATTCTGCAGTATCCCTTTTCCCAAAATCAGGACAAAAGAAAGAAACAAGCTGTCCCACACAGCACACTGTACAGAAATCCCTAACAGGGGTACCATCTAGAATGCTGCTGCTAAATAAGTAGCAAGTTCAATTTTATTTTCACATCAAGCACTAATCATATTGTAAGATTTCAGGGGTAAAGTGATATTTAATTTCAAGTACGACAAGGCCAAAACACTCAGCATTTGATATTTTCACATGAGTTGAACATGTTTCTCCAGACAGGACCAAACTTATATGTCTTCTGCTTCCTCCTAGTCTACTTCGGCTTTCTTTCCTCCTTGCCATGCTGTGGCAACAGTACTGCTCAGCAGCATTAGGGAATCACTGTGTTTAGAGTCACAAGTTCAAAAGTAACTAAAATATTCTTTTTAGAAAAGAAGCTATAGATGTTCATTACCATTCAGGATGGTATTTCAAAGCAGGTATTCTGGTTTGCTAGCACATCAGGAAAGACAGATGCAAGGAAAAGCTGTTTTCCTTCAAGGGCAGTAAGAAAATCTCATGCACTTCCAATTCTGCCAGGCGTACATTCCTAAGTATTAGCATAACCAACTGAATTTTCTAGAGACTACTTGCAAAAAGATAGTGTTGCAACCCCCACTTTAGAAGCTTAGGTTTTATGTCACTTGTTAATAATTGATTTATCCAAAATGAGATTGTGTGAATCACTCCTGACTTAATGCTCACCCAAGTTTTGGCTACCGGTAAACGACTAGCAGGGCAAGAAACATTCATTCTTGCTTCTCACTTGAAGCCCTGGAATGCTTCACCCAACTCTTGAGAAAAAATAATAAATAGCATGCTAGAGATTACAAATGGTTTGATAGATATTGCCTAGAAAAGATAACAAGCACCAGCTCAAAATTAGAGCACACCAAGGAACTGCAAGAAAAATGTAAAGTAAAAGCAGTTATGAGCTCTGACTTCAAAACCCTTTCCCTCTGCAGGGATTTTCTTCCCTAGCAGGGGGTTAAGGCCAAAGGTGGAAGAACAGGAGTGACAACAGGAAGAACAGACTGGTAATAAAGGTGACCTTCAAAGAAAAAGAAAAGCCCCAAAGGATGAAACACTCTAAGTGACCCAGATCTCCAAGCCTAAGTACTGATGTACTAGATGGGACTTGAGACAACCTGAACTTTGTAGCTAATAACATTCATTGAAGAATGACATCTTCAGCCTGAAGTTTTAATTTCTCAAACTTTGCTTGGTTGAAATTAAAGGAAAGAATGAAATCCTATTACAGTCCCACTGCTGTCATGATATTTGAATTAAAGCTGAAAATCATCCCTTTCACTAAACACATACTCCAGCAGCCTAAATTAACAGATTTACAACTAATGTTCTAAGATTACATGGGTGCTTTTAAAGAGGACCTGTATAGCAGTAGCAAGCAATACTTTTACAGAGCGGACACAAATACTTTCATTTCCTTCCAGTAAAGGCTAGAATGTAAATGTAAAACAGAAAATGATGGAGAGTTTTGTACTGCAGATTAACGACTACCCCTTGCTATAAAAAGATAACTCACATTTTCAAAGAATTCTAATACAATTAGAACAGTCTCAAAAGACAGAGGGTCCTTCCAGGACGTAAAACTTACATTTAAGGAGAACCTGGAGAATCCTTTACAAATGTGGCTAACTTCATTTAACACAGTGATAGTGGAGAAGGTCTAAGCAGATTCTATTAGCAAAGACACATCCAAGAAAATGAAAATTGTAACTCTATTATTTAAGTTGTCATGGCACTGTTTCAGATTTCCACCCAATTATTTTTTCAGATTTAAACTAAAAACCTGCAATGCATACAAGCGTGTGATAAAAGAAAGTCAGAAAATAACATCTGAGACTGTACAGACATCAACTATAATCCATTACGGAGGCAGCAGAAACACAAAGAATTACTACAGTTTCACCCTAAAGTATAAAAACAGAACATAAATAGCCACTGGGTAGAGTATCCATTTTACACAATGTCAAGCTGGGGAGCTTCAATCTCTTAATGCCAACAGTTTTAAAATAAGCTCCTTCAACTTTACATGCCATGGCTACAGTCTCCCTGGTAGTGTTCTTGTGCTATTCAGGACTGTGATTCTCCAAAGTGATGTTACTAAGGACCCATTCCAAAACCTCCAAGCATGGGAACAAATTGGTATTTTAAAGCATTATGCTATCAATGCAGATCTGCCCTTATAAGAAGCCATAGGGCCACATGCGTGCTCCATATACAACCCCTGCATGTCCTGACATCTGCCACATGAAGTAAACCTTGTCACTCAAGGCTCACTAGTATTTCTATTTATTGCATTTAAAGCAAGTATAAAAGCCTTCATTCCCTTGAAAAAGTGCTTTCACTGCACATTCTCCCCTTTTGATTCTACTCTGCTGCTCTATGGAGTTATGCTGAGCAGGTCCATGCTCTGGCTACCCACTGGCTCTCGGAGTTCTCCTTTACATTCTATCCCTAGTTAAAAAACAAAGCAGATACTCAACTTCCTAAGGCTGGAGACTGCAGAACAGTAGCCCTAGTGATAATTGAGGAGCTTCACTTATACACAACAGAATGCAATTGCTTATTATTCCAGACTTTAAGCAGATTCAAAAATAATTAGAGGCTTCCAGGCAGGAGCTCTTCTTTCTGGTCACCTGCTCTGAGTGGTGGGCAGTTTTATGCCAGTTCTAGCCAAAACACTGCAAAGTCTGAATGTAAATGAGACTACTACAGAGCTGTAGTCTACTGTTACTGCTAATCCAACAAAGAGCTGTTTCCCCTCACGGTCTAATTGCATCTTCATCCCCAGATGTCATCATGACATTCAGATGAAGTTAATGGCATTTTTGGAAAAATTACTAGTTTACTGTGAGGAAAGAAAAGATAATCTGATGGTGAAAATGCTGCAGCCCCTAATCTTAATGCAAATGAATGGTCAGGAAAGGCTGTTTCAGAAGATGACCTCATCACTACAACCTAGTTCAGAAAAAGTAAAAGTAAAAAGCCAAGGAAGTTTTGTCACGTGCCAAAGCCTTTCCTACACTCTACTGGAAGTTGTCTGAAGAACCATGAAAAGAAGTCATCCGCATCACACAGAATAATTATTAAATGTTTCACTCACTTAACAAATCCTATCTTACATCTCAAAACATTTAGAGATTAACAAATTTTTATTCTCTCTCAAATGATAACATGGAATGAGCCATACAAAGTTTTGACTATTTTGTACCTCATCTCTCAGTGGACATAACCAGGAAACCAGCTGCCACATCAAAAGCACAAAATGACCATTTTCCTCCAAAAGAAGGATAAGATGACGTTCTACTCTGCTTCTTTCATTACCTACTTCTTGCCACTCACTCCCCAGGATAACATCAACTTCAGAGGCATAATTACCTAGGATTTTTATTCCCTTAACTGACATCTCATTACAAAAGCAGTTTCCCCTTTTACATGTACATACATGCACACATACACACAGAATTAGGTTGTCATCTCCCCCACTCCCATACACACAGGAACAATTTTCTCTTCTGTCCCTCTAACCACAAAGTGTATCATCTTTTAAGCTGCAGGCACTGAGTCAGACACTATTCTAAATGTTAACTGTCTATCAAATACTAAAAAGAATTTCTGCAGAGATTAGATTACACTGCAGGAAAAAACATTATGCATAGGGAAACACCATATTTTCATTAAGACATATTTGCAAATATGTCTTAATACAGGATGAATAGAAAGAAGTAAGGTTCAAGTATGTCTCCATTCCTATAAGCTTAAGTATCTTCTAGATGGGAGTGCTAGAAGCATCGCACTCAGGAACCCAAAGCACAGCCCCATTCAGGGGGAGTTTCCATTAGATGAAAGGCCATAATGAATTAATGCGTTGGAAGACCAAGCTGAATACTTACAGCCTTATGAAAAGAAAGCACGGCAACAAACTACAAAGACGTAAAGCATACTAGCATCAAGGAACAGGAGAGGAACTGTTCAAAGACACTTAGAGAATAATAGCCACAAGCACACCTGAGACCAAACATGAGACAAGTACTTTTTTTTTTCTCCTTAAAAAAACCCACCACATAAATGGGAAGCCATATCGAAGCCTTCCATGGTGAACTGTGATAATTTCAATCATCAAAACTCAAAACAGTTTCACTGTAATTGACTAATTACCCACAGTAGCCCTAAATGCCACAGTAAAGTGGACAAAAGAGACTGCAATACACATGCATACATAGGATACAAGTTTAAGACACAAACAGCTACATATACAGTGAAACCATGTAATTACCTTTGGTTCAGATTAACCCAACAAGTGTTCATTTGGTCAGTGGTTTCCTTCACCCTCCTGGTGTCATCATCA
Organism: Haliaeetus albicilla; assembly: GCF_947461875.1. Taxonomy (NCBI): domain Eukaryota; kingdom Metazoa; phylum Chordata; class Aves; order Accipitriformes; family Accipitridae; genus Haliaeetus; species Haliaeetus albicilla. The sequence goes on along the minus strand of NC_091489.1, from coordinate 11,331,935 downwards.
CGATACTCTCGAAGTAGTTTATTAGAAAGATCATTGAATGCAGCTACCGTGATGTCACCTCTATGTAAATCCTGTACTAACAGCTAAAAAGCAATGAGACAGAGTAAAATAAAAATCAGACTATTTTTCATGTTACGCATTTTACCATTAAACCCTCCTTTTTGCTTTTTTTACAGAACAAAAAGTGCCTATTTTTCATCTAGAAGAAAAAATCTTAAGAAGAAAATCTACAGATACTAAGTGTCCTGACAATGAACCAATCAAAACACAAATAGGTGACGAAAAATTATATTTGCCAGAACCGCCAAAGGCTAGAAAAATCCTCTTCTGTGTTTCACTGGCAACACTTCCATATTTTTAGTAGCATGAATAAATTTAAATTATGATAATAGTGATATAAGCGGGAGCTAGAAGCGGCATAAATGGAAGTGCACAGCATGAGAATTTGATTTCATTGTTCTGTGGGGTTTTTTTGTTTTTAAATGAAGAAAATACTTTAGATGTGTTTGCTTATTGTGGCAGGGTATTCATAAGGTGCCTTGACTTTACAGAATCCTGACCTCAAGTTTATTCCTAAATTAAAAAAATATATTTGCATATATATATATATCTGTCCAGTTGTATCTTACGATCTCTGTACTACATGTTTGGGCACAGGCCTACTTTCACTTAAGAAAGCAAAGCAGACCTAATAGTCCATTGCCAATCCCCTGCTCATGTAGAGAAAGACAATGAAAAGCACGCAATTTTACTGTTTACTGAAATAGCTATGGATCAGTGAGGAATTCTCAAGGTCATACTCTCGCTTCTTTCCATACCGAGCTGCACCCCTATATTGTCTCTTCATGATTTTATATATATATATATATACATACACGCACACACACACTTTTAAAACTTTATTATAGCCCTGTTCTAAATACTGCACTGATAAAAGCCCCTCCTCACTGATTTGTCTGTTTAGTTCTCATCCTGTGCTACCTACAGCCTGCCCTTTTTCTGACAGCCACCAGGACAAAGGACATCAGACTCACTGATTTATCACAGCAGGTTTGCTGTGATATGAAAAAGCAGCAAAAACTGCACGAGATGGGGGGGGGGGATAAAAAAAAAAAAATGAAGTGTTGAATATGCCTGGCACCTATCAGAAGTGAAATTCAGGATAATTTTAAATAGCTTGGTCCATTCCTGGATTTACTAAACTACTGTTAATAGGTTTCTGTGAAGTAACACATCCCACATTCTGTGGCTGTATGATTAAAATGTTATTGGTCTGAGGTTCAAGCTTTTTGCATAATATCATTTATTTGATGCTACACTATGCTCATTTCAACTACACTTACAAAAAGACATTCTCGCCACCTGTTTCCCTCCCAGAAAGCGATTCTCAGGAAGTCTTACATGTATATATAAAAAATAGACACAATTTAGAATATATCATGCCCAAAAAGAGACAGAATTGCCAAATCAGTCCTACAACTAAAGTGTATATTTGCGTATCAATTGAATCCAGTAGCATTAGATGGACTGAGGAGTCTGGTATGGAAAATAAAAAAGCATAGATGGTCTTACTTTGTTGTCTGAAATCTGTTTGGCAAGCATCTCTTTTGAGGCCTGCAGGAGCATACGCAGACGGATCTCACACTGCTCCATGAGGTGCCCCATTTCTTGCCTCTGTTCATCCCACTGTATGCTGTCTGTCAGCATGTACTTCAGCTGCTGCTGCCGCACCTCCACGCCATGCTGGGTATTGTCCCACTGGTTCTTCACCTTCTCCACTGTGGAGGACAACACACAATAAGAAAAACCTGAGGCAAACAAACAAGTAGTCATAATAACTACCACTTAATTCTCAGGACAAGAGACAATAATATAATTCATTCTCAAATACAGTAGTTTACATATTCAGTATTTTAGTTCCCCATGTAGTTTATACTTTCAAGCTAGCAAGTGAAAAATGCAGGTAGTTGGTTACCTCTTGTTTAAGCAGTTCAGCATACAAGTAACAACTATTATTTCTGGAATATTTCAAAGGCCTTATTTTACTTTTTAAGTACACGCATGTGGGAGGCAAATCTGCCACAGCTGCACTGCAGAGATATGCCAGTAGCAGGGCTCCAAGGAACACAATTTTAGGGTGGTGGCCGTACCAGCAAGTCATCTTTGTGTATCTGCAACTTAAACCAGTACAAATAAATAAATAAATATTGTTTAGATCTGGATACCTTATACAAAGTGAACTAAGCTTTCCAGATCACTGTGTGTTGAAGGCAGTCTAGTGGCACCTGTACTACAATTTTGGCGAAAGTAGAAACACTCTAGTAACAGCCTACTTTGGCACTTTCATTCCACCACAGGTTTCTACAGAGAAGTTATTGACCACATCCCGTTTCCTTTAAGTATCCCATTCCTCTCTCAATAGAGTTATATTAGATTATCGATAAACAGGCTTTAACCTTTAACAAACAAAGGGTGAAAAAGACAACATGACATGTTTCTAGGACAAAAAAATAGCATGTCAGGGAAAGCAGTAGGTCTGGCCTCAGATAGAAATAAATAGCATTGTACCTTTTTGTTAATACTTACAGACCATAAAAAAAAGTATTACTTGAAAGTCTATAGAGGTGAAAACAGCTTCCCTACTACCTGTCATGACAGTTATTAGGAACACACCACTAGAACTAAGGAGTAAAAAAGCAAACAAAACAAAAAGCCTAAGCTAGATTTCTTGAGTATATCTGTACTCTGAGCAGCAACAGGTAGGCAGTAACACATCCAATATATTTATCTTACATATGCAATTTTATTAAAAAACTAACACACTTGATACTCAGATCACGTCAATCTTCCATGAAGTAAAAATGCCAAAGGCTATGCTTAAGCTAAAACCCTTTACGGTAACTGTACCCTTTGCTTTTTTTTTTTTTTTCCTTAACCCTTTTACAGTTATACAAAGGATTTGACAATATTTTGTTTAGTTTCACAAAGATCTCAAAGACTGTGGCAGCGAAGCCAACTTGTCAGAGTAACTGTATTACTGGCAGACAAATCCAATGATCTGTGCAATATAAATGCATCAATTTCAACCCACAGGCAACTTTTGGATTAATTTTTAGGCATGACTTGGGTCATGCTGAATGAGAACTTAGAACAAAGCTTCAGTAACCCAACAGCAAATAGTAATATAGGTTATTAAAAAAAAAAGTTACCATATTTAACAAAGAGTATGTTCAAAGTAAACCAGCAGCTGCTGTGAGAGATCAGTGGTTTCACCAAAACAGCAAAAGCAAAAACAGCAGGAGTGAAAAAAGGCTATAACCCTGTGTGCTGGCTAATGAACTGCAGAGAAAAACCTCCTAAGTGTTTAGGCTCTCCCCACTAAGCTGGAAGGAAAAAATATCCCTGAGAAACAGCTGCCTACAATAGCAACTTGATTGAAATGGATAGATATTTGATGTTTACATGGTATCATTATTGTTGTTGTTATTATAGAAAGAATATTTCTTGATATATTTTTCCCTATTAATGGCCAGGTTAACCTTACTCTCTGCACTGTTGACATATTTCCCTCTCTTCAGTCTCCACCAAAACAGGACAAAAAAATAATGAAATTCTTGGTAGCGTTCAGAGGGTTCAATAGATAGGTTCCCAGAAAAAGTTGTCAGGGGCACCATTCTGGTATCAAAGGCAGAAAGATTGGAAAGAATTCCCGATGAGACTGTGCTTTTAATTCCCAATGTCCATGCAGTAATTGGGAGGGAAGTTCCAGAGAAGGAAGCTTTTCTCTCTTTCTGTGCTCCTAGCTATTTGAGTAATTAGGCTTCATCCAACAACATTCACAGGAGTTTGTAGGACATCAGTATATTCCCCTAAGTGTTTAAACAACAAGGTGCATAAAGCAGTCCTGAGCTTCACTTTTCTTCAAAGAGCAACCTTTTCTTTACCAATGTCAGTAGCAACAAAACCTTTGAGTTTTTTCATGTTTCATGACAGGTAGCAAAATCTTCACACACATCTATAGGGTATCTGCTGGAAGCTTCATCCATGGCAGCATACACAGCTTCTCTGTTCCCACCTTGGATGGGCAAGACTATAGGAGAACTCAAATTTTCAACATACAGTTCCTTTATTCCTTGTTCACCTTTTCTGAAGAATCAAGAATGTTTTGTCACTGACCAGATCTCCCCTTGTTGACTGACCGACATGGACTAAATAGTTACTACCCTCTCCAAGTTTCCACCTCACTCCTAGTTCCAAGTGGCTGCAAAACTCAGGCCCTACAAGTTTCTTTAGCTTCTTTGGATCTTAATCCCCTACCAATCCATAGCTCCTGTGAATCTTAGGAAGCAGTTAGCATCTCATCAGACCCTTTAACGTGTCTGTGGGCTTTTTGTCTGACCCCATCATTATCTCCAGCAAGTCTTATGGACACCAAAGAAATTCATGTAGAAGTAGTAAAGGAAAACTACATTGCAGAGGAGAACATAAGGAAATATATCTTTCCATTTTCACTTCTAACTGTGATATTTCCTGCTGCATGGATTTTCTAATCTTAGCAACCAACAAAGCTTAAGAGTTCAAAGAATACATTGTCCCTTAGTTTCTAATTGTCAGTTGTATGCTTTCTTTGCTTAAGTACCAGTAAAAGAAATCTGCAAAGGGGGTGGGGACCTTTAAACTGGAAACTCATTTTCAAGCAGGTATCAGTGCCTTAAAAACTCTACCAACTCTCAGTCAACAATTTCAAAAGTATGTACACAAAGTTATTGTCCTAAGTCAATACATTCATGCTTTTCACTAACTGTCCAATGTATCACAGCTCAACAAAAATAAAGATACATGATTAGTTCCTTTCATCACTAAATAAAAAATCCTCATCCCTGGGTCTGTGGCTGTCAAGTAACTTAAATTCTTCGTAAGATATTTTGAAATCCCAGCAAAAATATTTACCTTTGTACTTGAAAAAAATGGCCAGTCAAGAAAACAAATGGCAATTCTTGTTCTAGGAATTTTCACTAGACTGTTAAGAGTGAAAGCCACTTAACTGCTAAGTTTTCAGTTTGTTCAAGGAAGGCAACTTCAGCTAGGCTCAAAATCATGAGTTTAAGAAAAAGACATGAAGACATTTACTGCCATGGAAACACTGTATTTGCAAACACAATGGAGAAACTTACATTTTTCTGTGATCACTGTTCTAATGTCTGAACTTGAAGTTTTATTCTTCAAATTCTGAGCCAATGTAAAAACCGAATCAAGCTGAGGATGCCGTTGGTCCAAATCTGCCTTTGTTATCTGTTGAGAATTAGGATAAGATTTTTGAGTCCAAAAAGCAGAATTTAGTTAACATCATCTGTATTATTTGTAGATAAAACATGTATGTGCTGCCACAAGTAGATGGCTGTTCCCATCGTTACTGTAACCCTTGAATTGTCAGAGTATTATTACACTGCTTTAAAAAGCAAAAATATTCTGAATTAGTTACTTAAAATCCAGAGGTGAAAGTTAACCTGTACAAACCACAGTTACCGCATCCATTGCACAATATTTTCCAGTATCTATTTTTCACTCTTCCATAACTTATTTTCCTCTTGCCAAGCTCTGATCATTTATATAATGCAGGGAGGCAGAGGGAGATGAAGAAGGAAGAGAACAGGAAGGAACACTCAGATTATAAGAAACACTCAGACTATATATTGTATAAAAACAACGTAGTTATTTCACTATGGCAATGAACCAGAAGCTCATATTACAAGTATTATACAGTTAAAAGAAAGTGTTTTCAAAATTACACTACATCACATTATTCTTTCAAATTCCAGATTTTGTTAGACACCCACAGAAACAGTTTAGCACTTGTTTAGCCTGCAGCTTTTACTCTACAGTTACTCATGTTAATTGATATCAAGTCAAAGAAAATGAACCTTAATGGTAGCATACATCTCACAAGTACTACCCTTAGTCATGGCTCAGCATACTATGAGCTATCAACAGAAACAAACATTTACATCGGAAGCATTAATGTTACAACTCTTAATCATTTTAGCATGTCTCTAGAAATCAGTTTAGTCTAACTACAACACAACAAAACTCATTAGAAACCACTAAAGAGTGAATCATAAATGTCACCCTCCAAGTAAATATGAAGCTGCTCCAAAGTCTTCAGCATAAGCTATCTACACATTCCCAAAAAGATGTCATTTTCAGGAAGTATTCTCTATATGCTTTGTTTAAAAAATAGCAGTGCCTAGCTCACATAGGGACACAGGAATTAACAGGAAATGGTAGAGGGGAGAGGAGTGTAGTAACAACAGTATTTAAAGAGCAATTTTCAAGTTATGCATTTCCCGCAGTCAGTTTCTTTTTTCTTAAAACACATGTAATTTTTTTACTGAATGTACAAGCTATTAAAGCATGAGCCAATTCTCCAATCCACTAGCCTTCACAAAAACACATACTTTCATTCGTGCAATAGTCCGATTGATCTCTTCAGTATTTCCCACGGTGACTATGTTTGACTTGAGCATTTGGTCAATCAATACCAACCAGTCAGCCAGCTCAGTTATAGTTTTATCCAGATCAGCAGGTGCAGAAAGTTCCGAAGCCTGCTGAGTCTGAACAGGAATTTCCAATGAAGAAGACACTAGCACCACCTTTTGGACATCTGAAACAGAGTTTGGGGGTTTTGTTAAAGAAAAAAAGTCATGGCCACACGTGCAATTGTGGGAATTACAGGGGTTTTTTGTAATTCCTATAAAAATGCAACAGCATCTACAGAGAAAACACAGCAAAATTTGTATTTGAAGCATTTTAACCACCAGAAACTAAGTAAGCAGAAATTCCTTTTGCTTTTTTTTTTAAAGGCTATTATTTCATTGCATGCCAAAGACTCACCCAAATGATTCAGCCTACATACAAAACAAACGAAGAAAACTTGCAAAGGCAAAATGACATTAAATCTAATGTAGTGAAGCTAAACGCTCTTATACAAAAGGCAATTGACCCTTACTCATTTAAGAGAATACAAAATTCAGGAAGACAATTTTAGACATTTATGTGGCTGAAAGGTTTTCCCCACTCCTGGCTCGAAATTCACTTAAGCACAAGTCGAGCTACTGCAGTAGATGCTTCATGGACTTGGCAACATGCAACTGTCCTAAGAAGGGACAGATGCCCGCTAGTTCAACCCCATGCTTTCTAAATTTTTAACCTGACACTGCAAAGAAGCAAGGAATGAGCTGAACAGTAAGATTCGCTCCAGAAGCTGTGTTTGGTTGTGTTCTAGTTCCAAGAAAACACTAAGTTAAATCAAGCTGGAGCACGGATATTACACACTTGCCTCAAGCAATGAAATACAGGAGCTTTACTTAACACCCTGTATGAAAGGAAAACAAGTTGGTTTCTTTAAATTTTGTTTACTGCTGCTGAAAAAAAAAAAAAAAGAGTTAATTTACTGAAGTTCAAGCTGCAAATTCTTTCAAGCAAGGGATGTCTTTTTTACCTAGTTTTCTAAAAAGGAGACCTGACCACCTTGTTTAGAGACTCTGTATCTGCTGATCTGTCTCCAACTTGAAAAGACGGCCAGTGTCAGTATCTGGTACAAAAACATTTCATATTTAGAAAGCTTCCCCTACAAGATTCAGGAATGTAAGTATCTAGCAGATGAGAAAGACCTATCTGTGTCCCTACTGAGCTGAAAGATGCAGAATGGCCTTTATTTATAGGACTGCAGAGAATCTGCATGCAGGAGATACTTTACAAATAATTAGCTGTACGGAAAGCTTCTAGGGGATCTGAACTACTAAAAGGCATGACCACAAGGTACAAATCCACAGGAAACCAGGCTGTCACAAACATAGCTATTTCGGTTTTTTTTCTGTACCTAATACACCGGCTCCTGATGAGGAGGCCTAAGCTTTACTAAAACACTCCTCTATTTCAACAATCTTAGGGGAACCCTGAAGGACTCCGCCAATCCTGAACTGCCAAGTGACTTTTTCCCTAACCAAACATTCCCTCTCTCCCACAGTAACATGAAGGCAGCCCCAAGCACAGTGATGGGACAACTTTTCTTATTTCCACTTGTCTAAGTTCATAGGGAAGGTTTTCCTTTTGGGATTCTTTTTGACCACAAACAGGATTAAACTCAATAAACTTAAGCACAACAGAAGGACCGATCACTCACCAGAAGGCTTTGTCTGTGTAACAAGACGAGACTGCCCAAATGCCTCCAGTTCTCTCACTCTGTCAGGCACTTCTCTGAACACCTACAGCCCAGCAGAGAGGAATAAAAACAGTAAGGCAACCTATATTAACAGCAAAAAAGTAATCACGTATTAGAAGAGACAAAATACTGTACACCATACTTGCTACAATGGCACGCCTCAGATATTTCAATTAATTTTTTCAAGGTATTATTTAAAAACAATAAAAACGCCAAGAGGTACTCAGAGTGTTATTTCAATACATTCCAGTGTCTTACCTAAATCTTGGACAGGAATAAATGAACTGCTGTAGACTGATTGTTTACATGGTTTTTACTGCGTAAGCATCAGAGCTATGACTCATTATTTGAGTGCACAGTCATCAGTGACAGGAAAGTAGAGAAATAGGGAATTAATTTAAAAAGAAAAAAGTGTTACCACTAAACTCTATTGTAGTGAAGACAAATTTGCCTCCTTTACTTTTAAAAAGTTTTTAAAAGGCAGTGATGCACATGTAATATACCGGGGGGGGAGGAAATCCCCATTTTCATGGCTGAGTAGGTAAAAACAGATCTTTCTTTCCCTGAACTATCAAAAGCCCCTTTCCCCAATAAATTCTTACCTCCCTGATCCATAATATAATGCCAAATATTTCTATTCCTTTTTCACTTGGATGTCCAGGCTCTGCTTGAAAAAAAATCTGGTTTTACTGCAACCAGTGAGTTCTTTTCTTATATACTTGCCAATGAGATTGAACACTAGAGCTTCTAGTTTACAGCAGTTGTACTCAAGAATTCCCGACACACTTGATAAGATTTTCTCACTAAGCTTTACCACAGCTTCGTTTGTTTTCGTCTTAACTGCTGCAAACATTCAACTTTCTTATACAGCAAAGATTTATTGTGACTCTCTCAATTTCAAATTAATACATTACTGTTTGCCTCCAAGTGAAATATTTTTGATCCAGCTGTTTAAAAGAAAGCCAATACAAAAGAAAAACAAAAAACCCTTAAGCTAACTAACTCATTCTGATGGAAAAATGTCCACCAGTGTTTTTACGTAGACATGGATTGGGGCACATTTCCTGAGCATGCCTGCACGGCTTCCAAGACAGTTTATGTACATCACAGATACACGGAAAGAAAAACAACCAGTTTAAGTACACCACTATATTTTCAGCTTCAGGTACTCAATGCTGAAGAAATGCACACCTTATTCCACCTCACGTTGAGGGACTGCAGGCAATCAGAAAGTTTGTCTTTTTCCTGAAGACCAACATTTTTATCCAAAAGCACTTCAGGTTCAGTTCTGTTCAGCAATTCCAGTTTGTCTCCCTGTATTTCCATCTCCTCACTTAAGACCTAAAATGGACAGAAGAGTTTTAGACTGAAGCAAAACGCATACTTGCTTAAGTAAGGGGGGGGAAGAAAGCTTTCCTTAAACTCCAATATTTAGAAATTTCCCTGGAAACATGTAACAGAAAAGCTTCTATTTTGGTCTCTATGCTCTATCTAGAAACTATTAAAACATTTATTCAAATACCGACATTTATTGCTAAGTGGAAAAAAAAACACAAAACTGCAAACAGCCAAGGTACCTATACAGCTTCACATCATGCACGCTGATTCTCATCTTACAAGATGCTCCTGTTTGATCAACTCTGGAGGTACCATGCGTATCCAAAAGGCAACACATTATCAAAATTGTTGACTGCATTCATTTTTTAAAAAAATTAAAAACTAAGGGCCCACTCCTGACATGCATTATACAAGTACATGATAGATCACTACAACGTTCTTTACTCTTAAGGAAATGTACTCTGAAGGTATTTAAAAACTAAACATAACCTTACAACTTCATTTTGATCAACCTCCCACAGCCTTCTTTCTCTTTAAACATGAAAGTGCAGGTCAGATCCTGCAAAAATAAAAAAAGCTTATGCTTGGATTCCCACTGACTTTAAATCAACTATGCTATCATTTACCTATAGACCACAAGCACTGTGGAACAGGAGTCACAAATTTTGTCTTTACAGCACTAGAATAAAAAAATTACAATAGCAAGTACGCATCATATTTATTCATCCCAGTATTTATATTATTCTCTGTTGCACAAGTATTATGGAGGTGTGCATAGTAAACAGGAACACAGGCCTGGAAGGGAGATCACTGAACAGAGAACCCTGCTACAATAAGCAGTATACCAAATAGTGCCTTTCCTAAATTTTCAAGGGTCTACACCTTTTAAAAACAAAAAAAAAAAAAAACAAAAAAAAAAAAAAACAAAACCACCAAACACACACAAAATTTTTAAACATGTTATATCTTTTTTAATTGGAGGCTGCTCCAGAAGCTCTATTTAGAAATCTCCTTCTCATTCCCATATTGTATTACTCCTGACTGACCAGTTAACATCTGTTATTCCTACTTACCTAATATCAGCCTTTAATAATAGCTCATCTTCCCTACACTTCCTCATTCTCATCATCATGTCCCTTCTCATTGTTATTTGACTAAACAAAACAAGGAAAGCTCCAGGTTTCTTTGCAGATGAGTTCTTCACCCTCCTGAACAGCCCAGCAATCTTACTCAGTACCTGTTCTATTGCAAACTCACTTTTCTTTAATATCCATAACCAAAACTGCACACACATTCCTGCTTTCACAGGGACAAATTGGTACTTAATAATTCCCTACCAGTGCTTCTCTAGCAAATTCTGCTCTTTCCCCCCTTATTCCAGTTCTACCTTTAACTTCAGGTATCTATATGAAGGTAGAAGACATGAAAAATTAAACTGTCATGATAGTCAGACAGCAAATACTCAACTGACAGGAGTCAATTTGTTTAGGCAAACATAACTGCAACTACTTTACATTGTTTATACATGTTTGTTGGAACTTCAAGCCTTTCCACTTGATTTGGTCTAACAGAGGTTGTCTGCTTCTTGGTTTTTTTAATTACTAATTTTTAAAAAATGAGTAAGCAGGTTTGTTGGATTGACTACTCCTTCCATTCCTTTAGGATTCCAGAAACATTCTCTTTCACACATCTACAAACCAAAGATATTTTGTTGTCAAAGCCAGACACAAAATAAACAGGAAAAATACACACATACATATGCACCCAACTTACTTGAAATGACAAAAACCCTTATAGTTTAAAAAGCAGCTTAAACAGAATCTTCCACATGTAACAAAGTATTAAAGCTGCCCACTAAATGGGACAACGGTGCTTATTTACTATTTTAAGCTTATTGGCTTTTTGCTGAAGTTTTGACAATTATAAAGTTGTCTTGGGGACATCATCTCCAGTGAAATTCCACTTACTGAGTTTTATCAGTAGTACATCTATTTCTGACCTTCTGATACATAGCCACCATGTTCTGGCTAGATAACCCAACTTCATTACAAAATGCATCTTGCCTGTGTAAGTAATCTCACAAAACTGTCTCACACAACCATAATTCTTCTTCAGCTATCTACAATGTGAAAATTCCCCTCCCCAAAAGCCATGTCCTGATGCCTTGCACAAGACATACATGTGCATACACATATAAACGCTAATTAATCTTGCCTGTAATTCTTTCAAGTTTTCTTCATGGTCAAATGTAAATCTTGCATCCAGAGCATTTTCTACATTTTCCAACCAGCAACGCAGCTCATCAAGCTTCTTTCTGTACTCTATCAGCTGCTGATTCTCTCCTTTTAGCCTTAAAAAGGAAAACAAAAAACCCACATGCATTTCTGCAGTGAACACAGCACGTCAGTCCTATATCACTCCTGATGCAACACAGTCACATGTTTTTCAGTGATTGAGCATTTTAAAGGGTTCATTTTGGTATTCAAAAGATTCTATCCTCACCATTAAAATGCAAGATACTTGCAAGTTAATACTACCACCTTAAAAATAGATAAATTTCAGTTCCAAAGTCACAAAATAGACTTTTAAAAGTCTGCAGAAAACATTAAACATAAGTGACAGTAATGACACCACCTTCAGGCCTAATCATTGTAAGTCACTACAAGGCCACTGCTAGTAAAAGTATTAGAAATGTCCCTAAACCCTCCAAGGGAAAAATTCCCTAAATCACAAAAAGCTTTAAAGGAACTTCTCAAACTAAATAATTAAGAAAAAACTTATTACATTTCTAAATGTATCGGGTGATGTTAAAAACACATAATTATATAAGTAGCCTCCAAAAATAGCTATTCATTCCAGGATTTATCCTTCTACATTTTTTAGCAGTAAGAACAGAGAGGGGCCTTAATATTCCCAGATAAAGATACACTGGAAATTGGTATCTCAGACAACCTTGCTCTTTGTTCTTTTGAAGTAAATTTAAGGCTAATTCAAAATGGATTTTCATTTTGTTCAGAAAATACCTAGTCAGATGGATTGTATCGTTGCAAACACAGACCTGAAGATCTTCTTTTATAGTATTGTGGAAATTCAAGAACAATACAAGTGTTTCAATTAGTGTCTTTGACAATGCAAAAATAGAAATCAAGGTAATGTACTTACAGTTCAGCCTGAGCCAGAGAAAAGTAACTGAGTACTCCTTCCTAAAAAAGTCTGGCTTAGCAATGAAATGATTTAATAACAAAGGAAAATCGTACGAAAAGAAGTTTTGTGGTTGTCATTTGATGAGTTGTATTAAACACAGACTCACTAAGCAGTCAGTTGCAGGTGCATTTATGAGAAATTGGTTCTAGAAGACAGTTCAGAACACAGAGGTCTGAATGTCAGGAAAATTCAGATTAATGACAGCGTGCAATACAATGCACTCTCTCTCTCAGAGCCTTCTAAATGAGATTCTCCTCATCAGATCTGGTCAGACATCCAAATTTCTGATTAACTTATTACCTCTGTTGTCTATCCATGACCTCCGCGGTGATTGCTTTCCAGCGTCTATTCAATCCCGCCAGCTTCTCCTGTAGGAAGCTCCCGTCTGTAGCAGACAGTTTCTGTATGATCCCTTCCCCAGTTCTGTTCAATGCTGAAACACTAGTCTGATGGCTGCTGACTCCCTCTTCAAGTTCCTGTCAGAAACATAAAAGCCACACAGAATTTTATTACTGACCTAAAGTGACTTTGATCTGTGGCTCATAATATGCAGGATGAATCCTGGGTGCATACTATTTTACTAAAACAGGCACTTAAAGCCATCTTACTTAAAATTGCATGCTGTTGATTTAAGTTATTAAGAGTCTGTTGTTGAATCTAGTTCAATTTTCTAATGAGTGTCATAAAAAGATAATGACACAGAATAGGCTGCCGGATACTACTTAGGATCACAAGAATTCATTTAAACCATCAGTGCTAGAATCCACACTCATGTTCGATTCCTTTCCCCTTAATGTACAGCACTTTCTAGTACAGCTAACAGATGGTATGACTTTTTTTAACCAGTTCTTTTCATAACCTATGCCCCTGACTATTTCTGTAACTTAACAGTATTTTAGCTAGGATAATTATGGCTGTGCTGCCATGGTCCCCCCAGACATCACAGAACATCCATGAAACTAAAGGAATCAGAAGATGTCAGGATCAAACCTTCAAATATCCCTAACCACTACAAAACTTTACATTGTTAGTAAAAATTTCTTTGCAACTAGATGAGGAATAAGATGATTCAACAAAGAGAAGGGAAATGCCCTAGAAGAAAACTCAAAGCACCAACAAGGATAAAATACAAACTGTATGTTAGGTAAAATACGCATTGCTTTTGCAACACATACCTAACTCTTGGATAACCGTTATTCAAAAAAAAAAAAAAACAAAAAACCAAAACCCAGATCCTTAAACTTATGGTTTGTTCTCCTTATTTAAAAGGAAGTAAAGTAGTTTAGCTAAACAGACAAGTCTGTTCTTCCATAATGATGAGCTAGAAAGACATCAGGGAATTAAATTCCAGAACTGAAGTCTGAAACAATCAAATCTAAGACTTTTACAATTGGAATATTCTCTTTTTCTAGATTGCTTATACAAGGCAGGATCTTGCAAAGTCATTAGTTTAAAACAATAATTTGCTAAGTTATAATTGACCATTATTGGGGTCCATTTTTTTAATTGTGAGTAGAAGGAAAGTGAAATAATATACTGGATTTCTTAACTTATAAACATATTTTTAAAGATGTAACAAAACTTATAAAACAACAAAAATCATGCCCACATTTGAATTATCAAATTATCTCAAACTCATCCATACTAAGAGTCAACGTAAAACCCCATTCTATAAGCAGGAGTTGAGCTCTTCCCCAAGAATCATTTTAAACTGCAATTGAAAAAAATTTTTAAGAGTTACCACTTTTTAAAGTGTAATTACACAGCCTCATTTCAAATCTATATGTCTATATAGAAAACTAGAATTTTAGACAAAAAAATCTGGACTTTTTCCAGCTTGCTCATTTTCTGCACAAATCATACGTACCTGCTGATGCAGCCCAGCTGTCTGCAGCTCCAGGCTGCCATCTGGACCACGGGCATCAGCCAGTAACACTTCAGCTTCCGTTACCCAGTGGGAGAGGTCATTGAGATCACAGTGGAACTGCCTCCATGCCTCAATGGCTCTATCAAAACAACTGTGTGAAAACAAAGCATTGAACAATTATCCAAACCGTTTTGGTGAAAAGGCTACAATACCTACTCCACTGAGTAGAAACTTGCCTTGCGAAACAGAAAGGCTAGCATACAGCCTGGTTAACCAAATCCCAGTACTGAAGGCTTCCTGAAATAGTAGCAGCTGGTAAAAGCCAACAGCACAGACTGTCATTAACTTCCAGCTGAAGGAAAAAAAGGGCAGTCCTAAGCAAACTTTTGTTTCTATCACTTAAAAAATAAAGATTGATTAGCTGCATCAAATTGGTCTGCAGAACCCTTTTTTTCTTTATTATAAAATGGTTCAGATATCAGAGACTGTGGAACATGAAATATGATTAATGGCTCGGATTTATGAATTAAAAAAAAAAACAAAAAAAACAACCATGGGGTGCCGATAGCTGGAATTTAATAAGTGAGGGTGATTTTGATTATATAGAACTGGCTGTATTGCCAGTAGGCCTGCATAAGTAGGTCTTATACAATTTAATCACACAATAATTTACGAGGCATTTAATTATTATCATCATCTTTGCAGCCTAAAATTAATGTGTAGCTTAACTTGAAGGGCAACCTTTTCTAGCATGGAACAGGCTGAATTGTCACAGTCAGAAAATTGTTTTTAACCAAAATGAGAATTCTATTATGTTAACAAACTAACAAAAGCAGCCCATGAATGTTAAATAAGAAAGCCATGTCAGAAAAGCATGGAGAGAGTGGCTTGCTTTCTATTTGTTGATTGCTAACTCTATGTTAGCATTATAAAGCAAATAGGACAGATGTCTCAAAGGACACAGGCCTTGAGACAAACATGAAATCTACCATCAATGCCAACAGACTGGAGACTATACCATTCCAATCTAACAGGAGGCCAGGTCTTCTGCTAATCAGAGGACTGTAATGTAACAGAAGAAAGTTCTCATCTGCAGTCCATTATTTTTGTCTTTAAAAATGCCAACAGCAAAAAATCCAGGGTTACTGTGTATATACAGATGCAATCTGAAATTAGCACCATAACAAAGATATCCAAAACCAAAATTTCAAGAGCTACCCTTGCATCTATTTTCTTCACTAATAAAATTCAACAGCCCCAGAGTTCCTAGTGAGATTATTTTCATCAAAATTATATCTCATTTTTATCAAGACATGCATATTTCTTGGCACATACAGGGCTTTTTTGTTATTATTCTTCATGTGGGCCAATTCCAATAAAGAAGAAAGCCTTAAAAATCTCTACTTAAATTTTTCTGACCTTACCTCCTAGTTGTACCATTTCAGTTTCCTGCACATATCTCAATTCGATACACTAGATCAACCTGTAGACTGACCCCAAATCTCAATCTCCTTTTATTTCTCAGGTACATTTTAGTCTAACTGAACATACTGTCTCACAATAGTATCTCATTCCACATTTAATGAGAAGAGATATTCTAAGCACTACAAATAGTTTAGAAGTATAATTTATTAACTTCCTTTAAAATTAAAGTTTTGGGGGGAAGTTTTGAACACATGACTTTTTCAGAATGCAGAATTCTAAAACTTCAGAGAACACTTTGAGATACAAAGCTTTAACTCCTGCCATTTCTGTTGGTAGCCTACAGTTCCATCAGTATTTTAAGCAACGAGATGAAGTTTCACCCTGGTTTTGAGCCAGATGCACATGCTGCTGTTTCACAGACTGCCTCAGCTGAAAGATAAAAGTACCAAAGTCCTGTCACTACAGTACCAAGACCTGGCTACTCCTTGCCTCCTCTGCAGGAATCCACTTGCTTCCAAACCACATCTCATTCCCAAGTCAGCAACACTTTTAGCACTGCGGGAAAGTGCACAGCAGAAGGAGCAGAACTACCAAACCAGCAGTGTCACAAACAGCTCAACAAAGCATTAAGCCCATACATACACACATATTTTACTTTACACATATGTTCAAGTCAAACTGAAGTCAAGTGGATTTAGCTGGACACTTAGAAGCTTTGCTAAGTACAGTTTAATTCAACTTGTGCTTGGCTACATCAGAGCTTTTATCAAAGGTTTAACTACTTAGCTGGCACTTAATCACAAAATCATTACTACCTCTGAAAACTAAAGCAATCTTTTGCCACAGACTTCAGATGCTGTTTCTCCTAATTCTGTCAAAATCTCCAGCCACTCCAGAAATAGAAAAAAGCCAAATACTATTAAGGAGATAGACTCTTTTAGCCTTCTTGCTTATACTTCGGGTAACACTAGGAAAAGCAAGAATAAACTTGGTTAAAGATTCTTCTTAGTAACAGAAAGGGTATAAAAATACTAATGCCAAAATACAGCATTTTAATATTGATACTAATATTGTCTTCATTAATCAAAGTATAACCTTCTATTAAAATTGCAGCACTTAGTATATTCAGGAAGCTACATACCATTTAGTGCAAATTGCTAGTCCAGTAGTCCTTTTTGTATGAAAATCATGCCCAATATTGTTGTCATTAAGATGCAGAGCTTTACAAACTTCATGAAGTTCAAGATTAATTTGTATTCAGTGAACCAACTGAGGAGGTAATCCATTGCATTTTGCCAGCTAATCATAAACATTGAACTTGCACTTTGATACACTTATCTTTTTCAATGGGAAAACTAAGTTTCTGGTTAACCCTGGCTACCCAATGACATCAAATTTAAGTAGCAAATGAAATTGTACTCATACTTACAAAAGGATATATTAGTTAAAGCTTTTCAATTAAGTTATGGGGGGGAAGAGGCATAACAAACTTAGTGTGCGTCATACCTATGACAACAACAAAATAGCTGCAGGGATATAAATACAGATGGGCACCAGATTCTGGAGCGGTTGTCTCCAAATACGGCAAGTGACCACAGGCAGCCAGCAAGAGCACAAGAAGTGGTACCTAGCTGGCACCGCCATTTGTTTTCAAATTAAAAACCAGTGAAACAACAGTGCCTGCTGAGTTACTAGAAATCTTGATGCTTCACTGATCCAGTGGCCTAGAATTTCTGGAAGTCTCTGCTTAGACAATACCACCAACTGATTTTTATATTCCTACACATACACCAGCGCTCTGAGGAAGAGCTGAAAATATCAGCTTATGTAATACACTCTCTTCCTAAAAACATCTCTTCAAAAACACTACCAAATGTGTTTGATATCAGATGATTTCTGGTGCTACAAAGCAACTGAACATGGCTAGACATTACTTTATGCTCTACAGAACTTCTGCATTAACCATTAGCTTTTATCACCATTGAAAAGTAAATACTGTAAAGGCCAATTAACTACAGTATGAGCCTTTGCATTTAATTTCAAGTTTCATAAAATCATTTTCAGTCATTAAGGTTTTTTTGCTCAGCAGCAATCTCAATGTCGGCTGCCGTTTGCAGTGCAAGTACCTTCAGGTTAGTGGTAACTTCCTGAACACGTACTTTCATACTTTTACAAACTCCAATGCAAAATGCTGTTCTGACACACTTTTCCAACTTTGACTAAGTGGTATTGAGTTTGTTTATAAACATTTAAAGTTGATTCAGATAATAAGGCATTTTCAGCTTAGAGTATCTTCTGTAAGGGGGGGGGGGGAGAAATCAAAGCTTAGTTTAACTCCCCCCCCCCCTTACATTTTTGGCATAAGTGAAATTTCAGCTGGTTTATATTTGTGGAAAGGAAATAAGAAATACATTTTTCTTAAGCACTGATTTCAATATTCTCTTGTTCTCTCAACCACAAAATTTTCGAATATGGTCATCTTTCATCTTCAATTAGTTCCAACAAATATTATTGGCAACTATCATACGTGCTGTATTTTAAAGACCCCCATCCTTTCAAACTCCTTCCCTCCTTTAAAAGCAGCCTTGAATTCTCTGTTAAAAGATGTCTTACTCAACATTTTTCTTCCTGAGCTTTGCAATACCTTTTCAAAACAAAAATTTTATGTTTTATAAACAAAATATTCTGGTTTATAAACTAAAACCAATCAACTTCATAAAAGCACCCAAACTACAATTTGCATGTTAACTGTTTCAACATTCAATAATTCTGGCAATTATTGTGTAATACTAACATATTAAAGCTGATCACTGCCAAACTGTTTATCTTCAATCATTAGGGTATATTTGTAAAACACTTATATTCAAGTATGTAAAATATTTTATCACGTAGTCACAGAAACCAAACATCCTTGACTTACCACTTACGATCATTGTACATTCTATTAATTCTGTCCCATTCCGCATTCAGCTGGGTTAGTGCATCTCCTATTATTATTGCCTCAGGTCCAGATGCTTCTAATATAACATCAGGCTGTTTCTCATGTATGACTGCAATTTGATCCCCAAGTTTATCCAAAATATCTTTTATGTTCTGCAAGCACAGTAGTGACACAAGCCATTAGTAAAGTCAACAACAGTAGAAAATAAAACTAAAGACCAAAAAGTAATCTCTTCAAAATACCGTTCCAAAAAATCAGTATCTACAAGAAGACCATGACCATCAGCAGTTTACAGATTAAGTCAATTTTAGCAACTGAACTGAATAGTCCATCACACCTTCTTAAGCATGTGTCTTCCTCAGCTTTTTATGAGGAGGATGAAATATTTTACATATCCAACCTGTTCCTGATGTAAAGGGGCACACCATGCTTCTCAAAACAGCAGCACCTTCATTATTAAACAAATGTGCCCCTTTGTCCTGAAGACACTGTACATACTCCTTCCTCATGTAAAAAAAGAGCCACAAAACATGACTTTATTATGCTTCATGTAACCTCCATTTGCACAGAACTGCAAAAGCATAAGCTACATAAGTTTTAGATTTAAGTGACAAAGTTAAAGCAATCTATTTCAAATATCATTGAACTATGATGTGAAAGTACCTTTAAAATAGATGCTGTTGTAAGACTGCCTTGGTATTCAGAGGACAAACAGTCCATGCAAACAGTGGAATTTACTTATCTTTTTGAATTTAAAACAGTAACACTTCTAAAAATTCTATGCTTTGCTATTTTTCTGAAAATATCCTTAGAATATACCACAATTTCAAAATCAGACAAGAGACCTGCACCAAAATGAAGTATTTTAAACTCATCTTAACATAAACACTCCTAATTTTACTTAAGGGAGCACAGAAGCACAGTAAACAGGGACAAGACAACCTCACCAAAACAGAAGTTACCCACTTTGTCAAAGGTTGGCATCATTCCCCTATTTGCTTTTGAAAACTATGCCAAAAAATGAAAGCATGTACACAGCATAAAGAAAAGCAGGTCAGGAAAGTGGACTGAAATTCTGAAAAGCTTTTAAAGGACCTGTATAACAGCTGCAGAAACAGCTGATCTAGCTCTTGGCAAGAGGCAAAGCCTGACTACCTCAAATATAAGGACACACAGACCCCACTATGCTTCCCAACCTACAGAGGTACATCTACACTGCACCACACCATGTGCAATTCCAAACTCCATGGATATTTTCTGTGGGAATCTCTGTATCGTGCTCCTTTGCATGCACAAAATTAACCAGGACTCGGACTTCTACAAACTTAACTCACATTTGACAGCAGGATTCAATATTTTCAAACATGCTTTCTTCATCCCTTTTTGAAGAAGGACAAATCCTTAACCACTTCCTCATCATCAGTCACACAGGTAAATCCACTGGCTGACAATGAGGAGAAGTGGGAGCTTAAAGTTGAGCTCATATTGATGCTTTACTAATCAGAACAGGTACCATTGTCTTGTGGCCTCATATATAGCTTCACACAAGAGTCAAGAATCTGCCTTTCTCCCGCTTCCCATGTGAGCAATTGATTTCACATGACACAGAGAACAGCAGCTGTTTTAAGGAGACCAAGCGGGAACATAAGGAGATTGGCTTTAGCATTTCTCTACATATTATGTAGACTACTTAATGAAAAACACAACAGTTTCTTCAACAAAAGAAGTTAAACCCTTCTCCTCCAACCTCCCACCCAGCTTCCACACTGCTCCACTTTGTATCCAGATTCTGCGTAGAAAGAAAAATTAGCCACAAAACTGTCTCATTATTAAATTCTCAGTGCATATTGATCCAGTATATACTGAGCAAAAATACAAATACAGCTATACAGTCGCTAAGGTGGTCTTTTAACTTGTGCTATTCCCTTCTCCCCTTCTTCCCTCTGAATATATTGCTTAGACATGTAGTACCTTCAGCGCATCCTCCTGAGTTGAAAAATCGTCATAGATGCCAGTATTTAGCTCCGGTGCATTCAGCAGCAGTTCAACATCAGCCATGGCCAGCAAGACTTTGTTGATTTCAACCAAGTATTCAGCCGAAAAAGGCAAGGTCCTAACCCCTGTGGCAAAGTGGCCTTTTAACTTCTGCTGGACAGGGATTGCCTAAAAACATGAGAGTTCATTTCATGTTTCAAAGAACAAGCAATTTTATGAAAAAATCCTAGATCAGTAGACTATATTCAGAATAAGTACTATTCTACATTAAAAGACAAAACAAAGGCCATTCTACGAAAGTTACACAAATTCAGAAAGCTGCAAGTCCTGCAGAGAGCTATTTCTGTATTTATTTTAAAAAGTCAGAAAACAGTCGATATCATGCTTCACGACCCCATATTATTCTTTGTTAAAACCCTGGGGAGTGGGGAAGGGCAGTGCTGTTTCTCTCACCCTAATCCTTACCGTTTCCAGAAATTACACTTCTTGATCAAGCCTGTATCTAGTTGTGATTACAACCCAGTGTCTGCTTCCTTTATCATCAAGGACTCCCAGAAGTTACTAATTCACTGAAGCAGACTTTTTCCCCCACTCCACGCTCTTTTCAATAAGCTTCCCTACCCACATTTCCCAACCATTTTTTGAATAAATTAGCGCTCCACCAGTACCACAATAGGCTTTTTGCAGCAATAAGACATACTGACTCCTCAAGTGCTTGGCAATTGTCATCTGCTCTGGCTGTAAGACCAGGCTATCTAGCCAAGTACCATGTTAGCAGATAAGAAAGCAAGAACAATAATGGAATGCAGCTTTTTCTTGGATCACATATGATGGCCTGGATCTGAAGCATTAGGAAGCCAACTACAAGAAGCTATACTCTGCCTAGCAAAGGTAGCAGAGGCAGGTAAAGCAGATACTCCGAAGACTGAAAGCAGTTTTTTGCTGAAAATGTTTCTTGTCCAACAGGATTTGTTACCATCTCTGAAAACAGCCCAGTTCTTTAAAATCAGCAATAAAAAAAGTAAACCCACCTCCAAATATTGAAGAACTCGAGCAACTTCTAAGCCATCATCCTGTACTAAGTGAATTTGAGTCAAGTAGGATAGAGGCACTCAACTGTATGATTTACTAACAGCTAAGAATACACTTAAGAGTGCGAAGAATAAACGTATGTTCACAGCCATTTCAGCCAGTGAATTTTACTTTGCAATTAGTCTGGGCTGGGTGCACACATGCAAATCACAAGTACAGCTGACAACCAGTAAAAAAATTAAGCCCCACTAACAAAGTTGTTTGCAAACACCCGTCTGTATCTTCCTCCTCCACATGTTTGTGAGCATTTCAAATATGTCACTCAAATTAACTGGAACCTAACATATGCAGCATGTGTAGAGAAAAAGAAAAAAGGACTGCCACAGAAAAGGTATGTTCACATATTCACCATCCAAGATTTCTTCTCGTGCACTGAATGTTCCTAAGGATTTTATTTGTTACGTGTTAGTTTGGGTTTTTTTCTTTTGTTTTCTAAAGTAGACAGTCATCCCTGTTTTGAATCTGGGGGACACAGTTGTTCTTCCACAAGACCTTTACCACCAACCATGGTATGCTTTCTGTCATTCATTGCACACCAAAGAAATAGGATGTACAGGCACGTACGCATAAACTGAGTCTACTGAAAACAAGTATTACAAACAAGCATCATAAAATACTCCGCATTGCTTTTGATTCAGTAACAGTACTGCCCAAGAAATTGACATAAAATTACATAATTTACTTTGCATGTTTAACTACATAAACACTTTAACCAAAAGTGTTTACCCAGTTTAATCTCAGATCATCACACATTATTTACATCTCTGTAAATAACTACCCTTTTGATTAGAAGTGATCACTTTTTAACCATTCCTTGCCCCTTCTCTCTCACACTCAATATATTTCATAGCCAGTTTTCTAGGAAAAGGTTTTCCAAAGCTAAAATCTCATGTCCATTTTATTTGTTCTTCTGGGTTAATTAATGCAGTCAGTAAGAAACATATTTGTGAACAATGTAGCTAATGGTTCATATTTAAGCAACCCAGAACCTTCTCTATAAAAAGCACAATAGGCAAACAAACATGTTTTCTTTATTGCAGGAATAATACTTCAAAGAGCTTTCAAGATGGTGTCCGTGTTTCAGTTTATAGGAAAAACTGCACTGTGCCTACAACAGCAAATTCATTTACCATCTGCAAAATTATCATTTTCACTTCAAAACAGTTTTCTAAAACCTGGAAAAAATCTCTCAGGGATTTTAGTCAACTAATTACCTCTGCAATTTAAGATTTAATTTTTCCTTTCCCTCATTCCGAGCCAAGTCAGATTAGAGCAATTTAAATAAATACTAAAGCAAGGTTAGAAAAGAAGGAAATCAAGGAGATACAAACTTCCAGTGCAGACACTTCTAGCTAAGAGATTTGTGGCAAAACAAGGGTTATTCAGAAGTACGTGCTATGCAGAAGGGTTACCAATATTTCAGACACACTTAACTCCATAATCCCTAGAAGCATACAGGGTTAGGAATATTTATGATCTAGCCACTTCCAGCAAATCAATATATAGATATATATAACTTTCAAGCACTATAAGTAAGTCCTCTCTTCCACACTCATTTACAAAAACATAAATAACGTATTACATAAAACCTTAATTGGCATCTACTCCCCAGTTTGGCAGCTGATATCTTTCTTTCCCTCCCTGTTTGTTCATTTCAAATACTAGTTTCTCTTCCTCTGCTCACTGCATCTTTCTCATATTAGGGTGAGGGCTTGAGCCAGCTGCACACCAGTGGGTCAAGAATTCATTTAGTTCTTCTCAGTCCTGAGCTGAGATGAGCAAAAAGCACTGCAATTTTCTATTTAGTAGTCTGGGGGCCCTATGGATACATCCAGGGTTTCCCTTTCCCCACCTGCATCAGATATCCCTACTGACTAAAGAAGGGGGAGGGAGAGTGTTCACGCACTGAATAGATGGTAAAAATTGGGGAGGGGCAGTTTCTGTTGAAGAATTTTAGCATTAGGGTCCCCCCTGGTGCTGAGGGTAAGTCAAGTCTGGTGGCTCCAAGAAAATTCTAGAGCAACTGTGTTCACCTAAAATGATGATATTTGGGAACACTAGTTCTCCCTTTAGAAATGGTATGGTCCCATATCATTTTTGGTGTTCAAGCTCAATTAGTAAAGCAGGTGAAAGAACAAGCCATAAAAGTAAAGTAAGGTCACTTGAGACAGTCTGACTTACCACTCAAATATCAGAAAGCTAGAAGCACAGGCACGTGAAGCAAAAGCAGCAGTTTCTGAGTTTCACAGCAGTAATGAAAACTGCTGTGGTTCCTTTCTGAAAGCCTAGCTGACTCAGCCAGACTAGAAATTACATCTGGAAGTATAAGGATGTTTTTACACAACTTAACTAATTCTGAGCAAAGATAACATTTCTCCATCAACAGTCTATTCTAACTGCTATGGTAATCTACATTTATATGATATTCTGCATTCAGCACGCAGATACCAAGATGCAGTTATCCAGGAATGGATCCAGTAGTGCCAGGGATTAGCTGCAGTATATCCCTAAAGAAAAGGGCTTTATAGGAGGCAAAGGATCTTAGAGAAGGTCAGTCAACCTACAGCAAGACCAACAGTGACAAGGAAGACCAGTCTGTAGCACAACTGGACTGCTCCCATTAGCAAAGAACCATCCAGGTGCACCTTTTTCCCTTTGCAATCTGGTAGTTGATGCACTCAAAGCAGCTGATGGTCAAACAGAAAAACTGAATGTTGTTTTACTTTAAATGTGTTTGGATCCCCATTTCCTTCAAACAAATTCCCTGGCATCAGTCAGGTCCCAAGGAGCTCATGTGCAAGTATGACAGTACACCAGGAGTGACCGCTGGGGACCCAACAGAGCGGTCAAATGTCAGACAGTTAAACAGACCCTGGGACCATCCTTGCTGCCCGGCTCTGCATGGGAGGCTTATAGTTTGAAAAAGTCTCTCTAAAGAGAAGCAGATTTAAAAGATTTACTTTCCTAGCAGATACTGAATAGCCTGCATGACCAAGGAGAGCAGACCGTCTGTCATAAGCCTACAGCTATCACAGGCAACTGAAGCCACATCGCACTGCAGCTGTGAATGAAGAGTACCACGTTATGATTTTGTGGTGTGAGTCTCAAAGGGAACCAGAGCATTTTACCCCCGCCTCCAAGTTAATTGGTGCTGGGTTAAAAAGTTACAGAGCAGTCAAAAAGAGACTGATTGGTTTTAATTATGAAGCTTCATACACAGAAACTGAAAAGTACTTGACAGATTGCCTAGCCCCCAAGCTTGTCCAAGAAATTACTTACTGCTTCACAAGGTTCTTCACTGTTATTGCCTAAAATATTAATGTAATTACTGTGCAGCCAAAGTGCTTTGAAGGATGAAAAGGAGACATAAAATTTAAAAAACAACAACAAAACTGAACCACACACATGCAAAACCACCAAACCACAACAAAAAAAAAAACAACCCACTGAAAGTATCTGTACCCTCCACAATTAAGACATACAGCTTTCTGGGCAGCAAGTTCTATCAGACCCTGACATCCTATTAAATCAGTTGTGAAACTGTTTGTCAAGACACACACACACACATTATCATACATAACTCTTCTCATCAGAAATACTTCAACCTTTGTAATTTTTTTTAATCTTCATTGTGCACAGTCATATCAATCACATGAGGGCAATTGTCACTGCCTAAACACTTGAGACAGTAAAAGGCAGCATCAGAGTAGTTACAATATCCCGACTACAGGATGCAGAGGCACTAAGTTTAAGCCTCGAATGAGGCTTCTATCATACCTGCACCAACCAGACATTGAATCATGCTGTTTGAGTCAGGGTATCAAAAAGAGCTAAGCATAATCCCCATGAGCAAGACTGGCAAAAGAAACTGTCCTGATTCAACCACACAGGTCAGATCACCATCTAAGACTTGGGCCTGATGGCTGGGATATTTTGGACCTATGATGACAATGTAGAAGTGCTAAACTAGTATACACAGATAATTTCCTAATGAAAAATGAATGCTGTCATTTTGAAAACACTTCTTTCCAAGCAGGTATCAAAAGAACAGCCATAAAAACCTAATATATGAATCTGTAAAGCTCATACATAGCATTCACTCTGTTTGCTCTAAGGAAAAAAAAGAGAGTCTCATTTACCTGTAGTTTTTGTTCATCTTCCACACCTTGCAGCCCTGACAGACGGTGCTCAGCCTCATCCAGCCACCTCATTAAACTGTCATGTTCCTTCTTATACTGGGAAAACACTGGAGAGAGTTCCACCACCTGCCTCCTTTGAAATGACCTGCACTCCTACAATCCAGTGTATTAGGAAAATATGGTGTAAGAGGGAGGTAGTGAACAGAATAGGTCTTATTTATTTGAAAAACAAAAATACTTGAGGGATACATTTGAAG
Organism: Haliaeetus albicilla; assembly: GCF_947461875.1. Taxonomy (NCBI): domain Eukaryota; kingdom Metazoa; phylum Chordata; class Aves; order Accipitriformes; family Accipitridae; genus Haliaeetus; species Haliaeetus albicilla. Next base: position 11,305,456 of record NC_091489.1, on the reverse strand, counting down.
AAGCAAATTTCAAAATATGCAACAGTAGCCATTTATTTTTTTCAAAATAGCTATATCCTATTTATCTGCACAGACATGTAATCAAAGCCAGCCTGAGGGTCTTACCCTGCCTTTGAGCTACACCTCACCCTACCAACTCTTATATGATTCAAACAAGTGAGCTAAAAGGAGTATAAGAATACAGATCCCCTTTGTTCTACACAAAAGCATTTTTAATATGGCATGTGTATGAAAGCACCGCAACATACTAGTCTACAACTGCCGATAACACCCTCTATAGGAAGCAAGAGGAATTCAAGAGCAGACTCATTCACACAAAGCTCTTCAGCTGAGAACTCAATGAATATGGTTGTGTACATGTGTCTATGTAGTCACTCTTCACACAGCGTGGTGGTGGAGACAAACCTCTGCTGGAGGGCCAGCAAAGACAAGTGAAGCAAATGCCCAGCTGTCTGCACCCATCTGTGTAAATACATATAAGGTGACCCTCTGTGAAGCTGTCAAAAGGACATTAAAAATCAAAACCACTCCCCCAAAACTTTGGAATGACAAAATTCATCATCAGACTGTGTGTACACACATTTAACTCTTCCCCAGAGAACCTTATACACTAAGAAAAAAACAGGTTGTAAGTGGGATACCAAAGGGAAGACTGCATAAATGATCTTTAACTACAGTAAATATCATAATCATACCTGCACACTGTTGTACTTTTTCTGCAGAAGCAACAGCTGTATGCGGATCTTCTCTCTCTTATGGTCCTCCATAGGCTGCTGTAACAACTGCCCTCCTCTCTGTAAAACTTCCTCAATCTGAGCTCTTTCTTGATCCAGCTAAAATTACACAAGTCTGTATTACCTACTGAAAGCTCAGCTATGGTTTCCAAAATGAATTTATTACCTGCTCAGATATTAACAGTAATGGTACCAAGCTGTTGTTTTATTATCCAAATGCAAGCCAAACAAATTCAAGCAGAGATTCTCCTCCCCAGCTACCAAATCCTAAAATCCAAGTTAGTCATTCCATAAACTTCATAAAGAGATGCCCTGCAGGAAGCTCACTCAATGAGCCAGCAGTAGGCAGCCACAGCAAGAGGGTGCTATGACTTCAGCTGCATTTCTATTCTAAACATTCCTTGACAATAATAAGGAAACTCAGAGCAGAATGGCAAGAAAATGAAAACATAATAAATATAAAAACAGTACAAAAGGAATCATATGTTCTATAACAGGTCTTTCCATAGAGGCCTTTTAAAAATTGTTTTCTCTAGTATACATGCCATTTTGCATGGACTTACATTCAGCTTTCCAGCTCTGTTTATAATATTTCATGCGCTTAAAAGGAAGGCAGATAGGGTGGCCTAGCAGGACTTCACCCAATTGTATAGCCAACAAGGCTATTGTGAACAAGATGCAAACAAAAGTACAACAGTTTTATACAGGTGAATAGCAGAGCCTAGATAAGAATCTAGAAAAAGATAAATCTTGTTCCAAGTTCTTATTTGGACTTGCTATGAGCCATATTACAACACTCATTTGCACCTCATCTCACAAGCATCCACTGACCTGGCCTATGCACTGTGATTCAATACATCCTACCAGTTTAAAGTTAAAGTGAAAAAAATATCTACCCAATGCAACAGAGGCCCAAAATTGCCAAAAACATAGTAAGAGCCTCAGCCGCGTTAAGTAATCATTTCGACATAAGTTCATATGAACATAACTTCAGTTAGATAAGAATGAAGAAAAAAAAAAGTTTTGCACCCTGTTACTTTTACAGAAAGGATTCCTTATAAACAGCTACCTTGAGTAGAAGAGAGAAGATAAATGAAAATCAAAGTTCACTACCTAAATTATATAAAACCATGATGAAAATACAGACTGATGTATGACTAGTTACTCTCAATGCACCAGCCAAAAGGCAGCAGCTATAGGAAAAATATGGGAAACTCATGCAGTGTTTCCAACAGCCTAGTAATTCCCTTCATTTTCTACTCCTGTCTTAAAAAGATTTTCTCAGAAGAATTCCACCTTGAAGTCTGGAGGAATGTAACACGTGGACAAAATAGAAACAGAGTTAGTCAGTTATTTAATTCTTTCATCGCTCACAAACCTTTTCATCTTCCCCACTCATCTCCAGATGCTTTTCCACAACTTTTAACATATTCTGTATGTCACACTCAAATTTTTCCAGGTCTGGAAAAGCTACTCCAACTTCGCGGGGCTCTGACACAACAGGAAGTCGCTCTTGTCCAACAAGCATCTGCAAAGCAAAATAAAACTTTGTTCAAGCTGAAAATTTAGTCTGAACTGTCACACACAGTTTAATGATTTAAACCAATTCTCCATGAACAGGCATACCAGTTTGTAGGACCATCAGATATCAGCAGAAAAAAAAGTTGCAAGAGTTGTTTGATCTAACACTGAGAATTAGCTTGGACACAGTGTTGATAGGTAGTACCAAGCTTCAACCTTCAAACTTCAATCTGAGCATTTTGGTCTCAAAACAAACAAAAAACCTCCAGTCACATTAGCTTATGATGTTGTTCTGTAGTTCATATAAATATGTACTACAATTACAATGTTTTTCTGAATCATTATAGCACAGAATTTTGTCAATTTTCCTTTGCAACTCAAATCATCACCTGCTACTCAGATAAAAAAGCAGGTGGTCTAAAATCAAGTCTGTCCATTTTTCACATATAAATATCTACACTTAAATGAGAATCAAAAGCAGCAAAGTGGTGTTCTAACACATAAAGATCTATCCCCTAAAGCTATTCGCCATCATTTTGGCACAGACACCCTAAGCATGTTTTGGGGCACACTCATCCTCACCTTGGCACTTTTGATGTGCTGAGAGACCTTCTCAAAGTTCCGGTTCAGTTCTGCCAGTTTGGGTTCAACAAGTTCACGGCATGACACCCCCCGACCATTCATTAGGATGATAGCCTGATCACGCACATTATCCACTCGAAGACTAACATCATCTAATTCAGATGTTAAGCGCTAAGAAGTAAAAGAAAACGCAAATAGTTACCCTAGAAAAGGAAAAAATATCACCAAAAAAACCCAACAAAAAAACAGGCAGCAAACCTGACTTTACTTCATTTAGAATCCAGAAGTGGTTACTTGACAGCAACATTTCCTACCTTCACAGTTTCCTCCTTTTTGCTTGCTGACTTTTTCTCAATCTCATCCAGCAAGGCTTCAGCCTGATACAACCAAGTACTTATGTGGGCAACATTTTCATCAAAAATTTCCAGCTGGCTCTGATGATTCTAGAAAAAGATGGGGGGGCGGGGGGAAGTATCAATGTGAGAAACTTAAAGAAAATCCACAAAAAAACCCCACACAAAACCCAAACACACCTCCACAAAAAAAACACACACCAAAACACCAAACCCTGCCAAAAGCACCATTAGGAATAAAAAAGAAATCAATGGAATAAAGTGTTATGGATACACCTTGGAAAGGAACACTAAAAATTAGATTGTACCTTTCACCTTCAGTTAGTATTTACAAGAATTCAATTTTCATTCTAGACCCTTCAATATTATTGTTCCTAATTCATATAAAGGGAAACAGAAATAGCTGAGGTGGTTTGTCCAACTAAATAAAGACAATGTATTACAACATTACAGCCAGACCACAACATCTCAGTCGACCAAAAAACCCACAATATTTTTCAGTTATCACTAGCAGATTAAACAGTACGCATTATGTGTGGTTGTTGTTGGGATTTTTTTTGAGATTACATCAAAACCTACAAATTATAATAGTCAAGTTTTTATATTTTGCTGATTACATTAAAATATTTCTTCCTCTTAAGAAAAGTCACCACATTGTAGACATGTTAATTAGGTCTGCTTTCATATGCAGTCAGAAATGGTAACAGCTGCCACAGACAGAAACAACAGTGTGACAAAACAAAGCTATGGGATTCAGAGAAGTACCATCCTGCTTAAGCACAGAGCTTCTTACCCAAAGAAAAAGGGTAGCTAAGCTTTGATCTTTTAAACTAACATAACAAAGGGAGGGGAAGAAAGAGAGAGAAGGCCTATGATTGCTCTCTATATCAAACATCAAGAAACTTGTATCTTCACCTAGCAAAAGAACAATTTAACCTAACAAAGTCAGCAGAAGGACAATATTCACCACCAGACATGAGCATTTGAAGGTTCTTAGTTGTGGATCATCCTTACAGCATTTATAAATAAGGGTAAACTACCTGACTACTCCTAACATGGATATCATTGGATTATGAAACAAACAGTGCAACCTGCAACAGGCACTGGAGAGGATGCACAGGGCTCACCATCTAGGTATACACCAAAGCTTTCACAATTTCAGCTCATATCAGGGGCTTCTGAAGGTGGATTGTCTTAACTAGCTGAACAGCATACAAATACCTTAGCTACCTGGAAACATCAGTCTGATAGTGGCATCAGCTGTAGACTGTTTCATGTCCATTTAGCAAAACTTGCAGCTTTAGATTGTTTAATACACTTAGTCTTCCATTTACTCAGCCAAACAAGACCGTTGGCCTCAACTCTGAGTTGGCATACTCTTAAACACTTGCAGTTATGGGCTGTCCAAGAGAGCAATAGGCTGACAGAAAGTCCCAAGTGCTTTGCTGTGCACCACTAGGAAGTTATCAATTGTCCATTAAACAGCCATCATCTGGGTCTCGAGGAAATCTATCGACACAAAAATGCTCTGTTCATGCTGGAGCTGGCACAGAGGTTTCTTTCAGGCTGAATAAAGAGCAGCACACACAGCAGCCTCATGGAAACCAATCCTTTTGGGCTAGTTCCTTTTGTTTTCTACTTAGCTTTCCATTAGCTTATAGAAAGTTACATAGAAAACACAAGATCCAGCTTCTGGGCTGTAATTAACCTGTTATGAAACAAACAACACTTCCATGAACTGGTGAGGTTTTTTTCCTCTCATTTTAATCTGGCAGAATCAGCTGCCAATTAATGAGTAAACCCACTAGCAGTTTTATGAATACTTGTATGCCCCATAACCCACTCAGTCTATGTTCAATGGTAGATACCACCTTTGAGGATAGTTTGGAAAGTTACTTCTATACACTAGGGTGAAGAATTGTATTAAGAGCTAAATAACAAGTGGACACAAAAGGCTAGCACTGTTGGTGTAGCAAAAGAGAAAGTGATAAAACATTAACAGAGAAGAGGTATAAGGAGATAAATTTGTAAATAAGGACAAAAGATTAAAAATGTAATGTGATGGCACATAAAAGGGCAGGAGAAAGGAAAGATAAAGAGAGTAAAACAATGGATGTGTGAAAGATGTTCACTAAGTGTGTGCTGGATTTTCTATAGAAGAGAGGAACTACACCACAAAGGCTAGGCAGAATAAGAACCCAGAAAAGAGTCCTAGCACTGAAGTCAGGAGAAAGAGAAAGGCAAAAGAAAAAAAGTTAAACCTAGTTTTATTCTCTACAACTAAACAGGTTATTCCCACGAGGTCAAGTTAACTGTCTGCCTGGGATATTTACATAGTTTCCTCACTCTCACATCCAGATTCTGCATTTTCATCTCCTACCCACTAAGCAATAGCCACTACTACAAAGCATGTGGCATCAATGCCCATCAGCACATCTAAAACACTTGTCCACCTTCCTCATTGCATATAACCTCATGACTCGCCTCTCCATCTGCCGAGTAACCAGATAGCCATTCTCCATTTCTTTAAGTCCATGAGGCACCATTGAAGCTTCACATCACAAGTGAAAACTGCAACTGCTCCAAGGGTGTGGAAGGAGAACCACCCTGAATATTTCTCACAGTGCAACTTACCAACAAAGTGTCACACCAGTCCTCGGTCCAGGTCCGAACTCTGCTCCAGCCAGCATTAAGGACACACAGCTTCTCCTCCAGGGAAGTCTCACTCCCTTCCACCAGACCCTGCAGCGCGGTGCAGCTTTCCGTGATGCTCTTCAAATCAGCTTTCCTCCTCTCCAGTTCTCTCAGCACACTCTGAAACAAGAGGAGCCATTAACACTGCACACTGCTCCCAATCACAAGGACAAGGGAGCAATTTTCACCTCCACAGGAAACAAATAGTATCATAGATGATCTTCACTTGACAAAAAAACAAACCAAGTAGAATCACCTCCTGTTTATACTCACCCTCTGTAGATAGTGATCTCTTTTTTGAGAGAGAGGCAGAGAGCACAATGTATGTAAGTGTCCTGAATAACTTAGCTTGAGACCTTTTTGTTTTGTTGTTTTATAATGTAATCACAATTCCTTTTCATTATGTAGGTAAAGCAAATGCATCGCACATCACATTTTAGGTCCAATTTTAAAAGGTTCTTTTCTGCATTGTCAAGCACCACAGAGAACACAATTTTCAAGAGACACTTTGGATTTCTCTGTATCTTTTCCTATTAAAGTACTTTTACACTTGGCAACAATAAGAAAAGTAGTAGGCCAAGGTCGAATGTTTTTTTGAGAATGACCAACAGTAATTACTGCATACGTTCAATTCAGTTGCTACATGCTACAGAAGCCCTATTGTTATATTACCTATACATAGGTATGTAAATATATGTATCTTTAGCTCTAATATTTTTTCCAAGTAATTTCTGCTTTTAAATAGGTTTTTTTAATAAAAAAAAAAAATTCACCTTCTTTGAAAGAATGCATACTGACATAAAATTAAGAAATGTTATCTCTTGAATATCAGTATATGGTTTCCATGTGGAAAATAGTATCTTTTGCCATACAAGATCACCAATTATTACTGATAACATCTGGCTATTCAGAAAGTTCTTTCAAGTCAGTGTACAGTGTGTGGAAGAATGCAGTTAATCACAACTAGTGTCTGGAGCTCCTTGAACATCTTATCTGTGAAGTAAACAATTTATTATCATAACTTATTATCTTAGGGACAGAAACAAATACTCAAGTTACTACATTTTAAAATTGCCTCTAGAAAACTTCAAGACAGGAAGGACAACTTTGCATGCAACATAAAGCGCTTGTCCTGGTAGTGCAGCATAAGAGTCCATGAAGTATTTGCATTGTTTGGAAAGACATCTTAGGGATACTGCCACAGCAGAAGTGTAGTGCTAATAATTGCTAATCCTGAGTGAAATGGGTGAGAACAGGTTATAATTATATGTTTTTGTAATTCTGTAAGCTTTCAAGTTTTAAGATTGTACACAGACCTATTCCAAAAGTAAAAGGTAACAGAAAACGACTGGAAAGATCAGTATTGCTGAACTGTATCAACTGACACTCGTGAGCTCCAACTACTACATATACAAGTTTCTACAGTGTGAGAAAATAGGTACTGTGCTTCAGAAATAATTATAACACATTCACAAGCTTTCATGAAAAGTTCCCATTTACAGATGAAAGAAAATAAGTAATTACAGGAACTGTTTGTTTTGCAAAGTCACAATTCTGAAGACAAAGCCGTTTCAATGAAAATTACAAACTCAATTTTTCATTAAAAATGACAATGAACTTTCAGTTTGCTCTACTGGTAAAATATTTGACCCAGCCCAAAATTGTATTTGCTGATAATTAAGAATATTATATTTATGACTGTGTTAGAGATAGAGCAAGTCACTTAAACACCTATTAATACCAAATATGTAGTAATATCTTTAATATTTGACTGGCCATTTAAGGTTGAGGCAAGATGCTCAAGATGAAACAGATAAGACTCAGTAAGGTACTGAATATGATCTACTGAATCTACTAAAACTTCCGTGATGTAAGAGATTTTGGAACAAGTTACAGGGATTTAAATTCACAGCCACTTGTACATAGTATTGCCATAATGTTAAAAATTTATCCTACAGATATTTAGAGCATGCTTACTTTGGCCCAGGCAATTTCTGAATCTAGATCAGAAAGCAAGCTCTCTGAAGCAGACTTCTGCACAAGCTCAGCCTCAGTGGTAGCTAGCCACTCTGACAAAGAGGCAGCCTCTTTCCTCATTTTGCGTGCCAGCTGGGATGCTCTTTCCAGGTCTTGTTTTCCTTCCGTCACCTACAAAAAAAAAAAAAGGAAAAAAGAAAACAAAACTAGATTTTAAAAGACAGAAAAAATGAAAGTGTTAGCCAGCTAAAATATCCATGCAAATATATAAAATCCTTGCATCTTAAGACTGTCTTGCATTAGGGAAGGATCCTGAAAAGAAAAATCTTTTATAAACATCTGCATCTTACTATACAAAGCAGAATATACAAAACTAGAATAATTTTAAACAAAGATACACTTAAAGGAGACAAAGAAGCCTGGACACCAACTTATTTATAGGTAGTAATCAACAAATTGATGTTCAAACTTTTTTTATTACGATACTTTAACTGAAACTCAAGGGGACATAGAATCCAGTCAGTCACTCACACAAGTAAAATTCAGTTCCTTTTTGTATTTTGATAGACCTGCTAGCAGAAAGCTGTAAAGAAAAATTTCACTGAAAAATCTAGTCCACCCTCGAAAACATCTCAGTAAAGCGAATATGAAATTTGATGTTTGCTGCAGTATAATCAATCCTATTTCACATTGACTACACAGTTAGTCTGGTCAAACTTAACACAGACTTGAGAATAAATCCAACCATAGCAGTCAGAATCAATTGACATTTCAAAAAATTACCCTCTGTCTCAGCTTAGTGTTTACATGTATTTATTAAAAATAATGCACTCTTTGAAGATCTCAAAAAATAAATTCGGACACAAACAAAATCATGACATTATACTGCAAGTAATTCTACCTTTCTATCCTTTCCCAGTTTCTTGTCTACATGCTTTTGGAGTTATAGATCTACAAATTCCACTAGAATCTACACCTTCATGAATGTTCTCCACTTTACAACAATAAAATATTTCCTAAGGCCCATTTCAAGACATTCCAACAATGTAATCTGGCCACTTACTCACAGCTTCATTCACAGAGCACTGAATGGGCATGAGTCTGCTTGGACTGCTGTCTTAACTTAGGTAGGAAAAGAATCCCCTATTTGCCCCCTGACCCCTAAGAGTTCAAAAATTTTTAAATACTTCACTTGGATAAATAACTATTCAATTACTAAGAAAATTACTCAAATCAATATTTAATGCAGTTCATGGGAAATACAGGTTTGCCTGCATTTTCTATTTCATACTGAGAGCAACCCTTTAAATGGATTACAGTTAGAAACCATCATGACACGTCTCAAAAAAATTTACATTGATTCAAACTGATATAATTCACTATCAGATTGTTATCTTGCAGGCTGGTTTACAGACAAGAGAAGGTACAACAGTGCTCAAAGACTTTAACGAATAGCAGGTCAGCTGTGCCAGAATGATGAAAACTCTGTGAACCTTCCTTTCTTCAAGGCTACCTCCCCTTCAGGAATACTCTGTGAGCACAGGGGTCTGGCACAACCACAGGATTTTATGTGTAATCTTTAATCTCTCAACTGAGCGCTCCTGGATGCAGCAACTAGCCTATACAGTATCAGCTTCAGAATCAAACTTAAAACAGCATCCTGACATCAAAACAACAAAGAACAGAATTTATATGCAGACAAATCTTCATACATACATTTGTTTTTCTTACCTGTGCCCCCAAGTCATTGTAAAGAAATTTCAATGCCGTCAGTTGTTCATCCATCCCTTTGGGATTATCTGTCTGTTGTTTCTGTACAATTTGCCTTCCTGTCTTGATGACAGTTTCAACCTCCAATTTCACCTCACTGAGGGTCTTATAGAGTTTCTAAAAAACACAAATATGTATATTGGTGATCAATTTGTAGTGCAGATTTTCAGACTTTGCTTCATTTGAGGACTTGACCATCAGATTGCGCTTAAACTCTGAGCTATGGATTAAAAGCAATGTCTGCCAAGAAGATTTCAAGCTCCTGATGTTCCATATTTTATTCTAGTTTTAGTTTTCGCCCCCCAAAAAAGAATTATCCCAAAAATTTAGCAGTATTTACTCCATAACATCACCACATGTGGCAAGGCTAACATTGTGATCTGTACTTGATCTCATGTATAGTATTTGAACAAAACAAATACTAAGAACCAAGCAAACTTGGCCCTGGAGTGATGCTTCTCCGTAACGTGAGCATGAGCCAGAGAAGGGAGTTTATAAAAACTCAGCTGTTCCACCACATCTGTGATCAACAATCCACTACTTTTATGTCCATATCCTCACCAGAGGTTTTTAGTTTTCAATTGTTCTGTTGGTATTTTGCAAGGAGTTATAACAGTTCCATCAGTACTTTAAGCAAAATTTCCTCAGGAGAGAGTTTAGGCAAGAAGAATCACACAAGGAAGAAACACCCCCAAGCATGAGTTAAGAACATTGCATACATACCATGCACCTGTCCAGATGAGCTTGGATTACATCTGGGTCAGTATCCTTCACATCCAAGACATGAAGTTCTACTTTTACACCATCCAACACTCTCTTGCAATCCAACATGCGCTGCTCAAAATTGGCTGGTTTCTGGAAAAGCTGATACTTTGTAGATACTTCACGGAGTTTTCTCTGTTTTAACAAATATTATGTTAAAAGATTGTTTTAAATTAATAGCTGTACTTCAAAAAAATAACATTTAAAGCACCTCCCCCCCCAGATTCTAACTCACCTCTCATGCCACCACAACTCAGTATACATGGCAATGCTATTTGCCAAGCCAAATTCCATCACCTATTCCTAATCTACACCTGAGGTGCAAGAGAGCTACAATTCTGTATCATACACTTTCAAAATATCCATTCTGCTAAAATACATAGACCTTCTGACTTTCAGCATTTATCCCATGATACTTATGAAATTTAAACTTCCTTACTCAATTCATCTAGTGCTGCTTGTTTCCTAATGAAAGCATGTAAAAGCATATACTATTTACTTCTGAGGTTCAGTTGACTGCACCAAGCAATTTACAGGCTTACAACAGCACTGTGTAACTGAAAACCAGAAGCTCTTCACATTTAAATTCTTAGTGCAACTCTCACATTTTTACCTGCAAAGCATCCAGCTGAGTTCCACCACGGGGAGACCTGCTTTCAGGAGAAGCAGGAGGGAAAGAGCGAGCACTTTTCTTGAGCTCCTCTAAGGTAGATTCATGAGCTGCAATCTCAGCTTGAATTTTCTGCCATGTCATAAGAACAGGAAGAAAACATGTTACAAAATTGCCTGCAGAGCAGGGAAGAGGAACTTGCTTACCACCTACTATCCACCAGAAGTCAATCTACTCTGTAAGATTTTAACACTACCAGGTTTATTTTAAATATTCTGGCTCTGGTGACAGCTTGCTAAACTGAAAGCCGTCAAGACTGTTATTGAATACAACCTTCTTAAAACAGGAAAACAATCCAGATTACAAAAGATAAGGTGGTGCTAGTTACAAAAGATAATGTCATGCACCTAGCGCACCAGCACAGGACTGAAATGAAGCCTTCATGAATTACTACGTCTAGGCTGAGCACTGTCATGAGGTTATTTTCAAATGTTTTGTAGTGAAAAGCTATACTGGAATACCTGGGCCTCCTGGGGCATCTGAAAGGCATCTATCCTATCAGTCAGGTAAGACGTCAGCTGTCTATCCAGCTCTGCTAAGTTTTCCTGCAAGACCTGCAACATGTGGTCAGTTTCTCGCATGGTCTGAAGCTGCTGTTCCAAGGCGATCTGCCGGCTCACTGCCTGAGTGGGGCAGAAAGGTAAGACAAGATGGAGCAATAATTCAGTATGAATTATATTAAACTTTCTCAAAACAATGTAGGGGAGACGAAAAATCCTATGCCAGGAGGACTGCCTAGAAGGAGCAAAAGTGAGCCCTAGAAGGCAGCAATTTGTGAAGCTTGCTGTGATTCATACCGGTAACTGACAAACAGTGGCATAGGAAGAGAGTTCTGCTGCTGGATATAAAGGACACTGAACACAGGTCTCTCCTATCACCTCAGGAAGAAAGTATACTGTTAAAAACATACCAGTTTCAAAAACTAGCTATTCAGTGGAAATCAGGGACTTTGTAATACACTACAGATCAATATTGTTTGATGTGTAAACTTGCACATTTTCTTTCAAAACAAACTCTTTCTGTTACAGTGTGAAAACAAAGGATCACAGTTCCTTCCCTCCATTGCCTCTCCCTTCAACAGCAAAACTTCTAAGTTCATCCAAAATGTCACTAGTTGCATGGGAACACAAATTCCCACACATGCACAGACCAGTGGGTGCGTACATACACACACAAGGATAGGGAAAGTTGTCAACAGCCCAGTGTGTCAGTGCTGCAGCTGCCAAACCAGATAGTTTTTATATGTCAATAAAGTACTGTTGTAACAGGAAAAACAATAGTGAATGCTAACTTAAATGACGGAGGATGAACTGAAATTCCCTCTATGACTACAATTCAGCAATGACAGAAAAAAAACTCCCATCCTACAATTTGGCAGGGACCTGTATTACCAGGATAGAGAACACAAGTTACAAATTTATGCAACCTGAAATACAACTAACCTTCGTCTATTTATTAAATCTAGAAAAGATTAGACTAATGTATGAGAAGAGGAAGGGGACAACATAATAGATTGAGAACAAGAAGAATGTTTTCCTTCTGTTCCTTACTTCAGTGTGACTTCTTCCTAGCTATTTCGAAGAGTGAAAACGTCACTTATGTTCCTCGTTTTTTACAGTTAGTGAGCAGCTCACTAGTATTTATGGCAGTAGGAAGGGAATATTAACCTCAGTTATTGAACTGTCCCCCTTGAGACTGGAATTGCCGTTTTTTGTCAAAATTACCTGGAAAAATACCAGGGGGTCCCCACAGTGCAAGGGTATGCAAGTGTGCAAAACAAAACCTGACTCAAGTTGGGGGGAGGAGGGGCGAAGCATCTTGCTCTTAGGCCATTATTCCAAATTGAAAAGAGCTGACAACATTGTGAAGGTCTTCCCCTCTTTTCCTGTTATTGCAGTCCTGCATCTATGAATTCAGCTATCTAACAGGAATCATTTCAGACCACTGAGCTGACCACTTCAACCCTGTCCCCAAATTCTTACCAAGTGACTCAATTCCTCATAGCGGGCATTGAAAGCCTCCAATTTTTCACTGATGATATCATCAAGAATCCCTCCATCAATCAGTGTCTGCCCAAGTTCCCGAATCTGGGTTCGATTATCAGCTGGATGACGCAGGACTGATTCCAGGGACTAATTAGCAGAGAAAGTTTTAAAGGTCAAGACACTGAATATTACTGCATTTTCAGATGTGAAAATCTGGCTGCATGCACAGAAGTTTTACACTTCAAATGTCTTGAGAGTGTTCTAAAAGCATGAATTAATTATGGCTTAATCCATGATGGCACAAGGCAAATACAGTGGTCATTTTGCTTTAGATAATTAAACTTCACAGCACTTCTAACTTATATCATTTCATACTACAGTGCTGGAAGGAATTAATCAATTACACAGGAGAGAGCATACAATTTTATCATGGTACCAAGTACAGCACAATCATCTATAGCAAAATTCAGCTTTTGGTGAGGGATCTTACAAATATCCATTCCAGATTCAGAGTAATATGTTCATTTAACCTGAAGAATCAGCATATTCAACACATATTTCAGTACTCTATTGAAGTGTTGAATTTATGGTTTTTTTAAACGTAGCTATCTGAAAAGTTACCAATCTGATAGAATGACTGCAATACCTCAAGAGCATCATTGACAGCATCCAGTTTATCAGGCAGATTTTCTGTCATTTGCACCCTTTCTTCCAGATTGTTTAGCCAAGCTGTTTCTAAATCAAGATACTGAAGCAGCTCAATCCAACAGGACCACACCTCCTGAGTGAGCAACAGAAAAAAACATAAATTAGCCTCAAATGCCAGGCATAGCTCATATACCCTATGAACAGTTTAAAGAAATTATGTTTGAGACATTCATCTAAAACAGGCAGATGGAAAATATTCTAAAAACATGCCATAGCACAGTAAGTTCTAGACAGAAGGACCTGCAACTATAGCCGCAAAATAAAAAGAAATAAGCAAAGTACACATAGAAGTCTCTAAACTCATGTTAAAATTATCACTGACATCCAGATTCTTACAACGATTTAAGTAAGTAACAAAATGCATCCACTCCTCTTGAAAGATAGGACATACACAACCTACCCCAAACTATAATCAACATGTTCTAATTATCATTGTATTTCAACCTTTCATCTCTGAGAAGTTTCTTTTTGTCATTTTGAAAGACACGTGGACGGATAACAGAGCTGTAAGACAAGGTTACTTATTTGGACAAGTGCTGATTACAAAAGCAAAGTTAGATGGTGCCTCATGGATTCCAAGGATGTCATCTCGAGGGAAAGTAATCTTGGAAAGGAGCCACAGCAAAATGCATTTATGCTAAAGCTACTGGATTCAGTGACAAAATTGGACATTTTCAGTGTCCTTCTCCATTCTTCTTGTGCCACCTGCCTCTGTTTTACTAAGCTGAGAGCTATTATTCTTACCTCCAAAGTGTGGCATTTCCCCCGGATCCGATTGCACAGTAGCTGGTAGTTCTCCAGCACAATGTTCAGCTCAGTCGCCAGGTCCTGACCGCTGGACGGCACTTTGGCAGCCAACATCTTGATGTTGTCTTTGAGAATCTTCACCCGCACCTCTTTCTGCAACACATCCTCCTTTGCTCTCTGCCCAAAGAAACATATTACACGATCAGCCCTCAATTGCCACATAGTCAGCTATTCACCACTAAACCAAAGCTCAGCAGTTTAACCTTGGAAGCGTTGCTGCCAAAGTATTCTTGGGTTTGAGCACAACAAAATATGGCACTAACTTGCATAGAATTCAGATTGCGTTAGTAAGTGTTGAAAAATCCTATTTTACTAAACAGACAGACATATTTACTATTTATGGTTTGTTCATTAAAAATCCATGACTCAAAGCAAAAAAGATCAGGTTCAGTGTTATATGTACACTAGCATACAGATAAGAAAAAGAAATGACAAAAAAAAGGGAGAGGTTGCTAAAAAAAAGCATATCAGGGAGAAAAAGGTAGGGTGAATTTACAGAAGTTATGAGTCTCAGAGCTCAGTAACTATCTCCCAAAGTTATCCAGAAAAGACAACGTCGTTACCCGGGACATGTGCAACTACACAGTTGGGACCTCGCCCACAGCCGTTGGGTGCGCTAGAGAAACATGCAAAAAGGACAACTAGAGGAATTCCTTCAACCCATCTGCACTCAGAGGAGCTTGGTAACAAATATACAGGATAAACACAGTACAACTCCCAAAACACAGGCCTGGAGAAATCATATTATCAGCTGTCAAATTTTGCCCTAACCAGTATTCAGGAAGCAGGATAGCTGGAAGACAGATCAAGCAGACCAGTCCGAGCCTGTCCCTGTTGGGACAACTAGAAGGCTCTAGAAATAGAGATTGTCCCATATATCGTTCTTTTCAGGTTTCATGACAGTTTTATGAAGTTGAAGTACCTCTGATATATAAGGCACTGCACTTTATGATAGAATTTAGTACATGACAGCATTATTGTTGCACATATTGTTCAAGATATCTTCTAAATGTAAGGCAATCAAAAAAAATGCCAGTTAATGGAAGGGCACAGAATGGAAAATCTGGGGAACATATTATTTTACAGCAGGATTATAAAAAACCACCTAGCCTCATCTTAAACCTACTCCTTCAAATGTCAGCAGGAGTTCCACTATCTGTTCAGATGAGAGCAGAATTAGGCAAGCTCAAAAGTTTTTCAAAACCTTATGCAAAAATACTCCAGGTCAAATATACAGAGAGTGTTCTTTCCCAGTCCTAAAAGTAGTCCCAGCATAACATTCTTACTGCAAGTGAAAGAAGATATGCAAGC
Source organism: Haliaeetus albicilla (assembly GCF_947461875.1). Lineage (NCBI taxonomy): Eukaryota > Metazoa > Chordata > Aves > Accipitriformes > Accipitridae > Haliaeetus > Haliaeetus albicilla. Next base: position 11,289,582 of record NC_091489.1, on the reverse strand, counting down.
GTTAGAGTAAGCTTACTGGCTCACTGACATATCTGCCAAATTTAAAAGTACAGAATATAATCTGGATTTGACAAAGGCAAATGTGCTCAAAGTCTCTCAGATTTGCCAATGAAAAGATGATTCTTTCTTTTCTTGGCTTGCGTTCAGCAGGCTGTCAGACTATGTGATCTCAAATGGCTTCAAAGGACATGAATACATTAAAACACTTGTTAAAGACTGCTTCAGAAAGCCCCTTCAAAAAGAACAATGCAAAACTTCAAATAGATTTGTCAAAGCACTTGTAAGGGAGAAAAAATTATTTATTTTATGCTCCGTTGAGTAACAGTGTAGTGGATACTCATTTAAATAACATGCATACAAGTCAAACATGCGCCTGAACTCAAAGATTTAAAAGCAGAGAGAAATAGTTTACTCTGTACATACATCCAAGAAAATTATCTGTTCAACTGGTAATTTATAATGAGACAAAAATACCTCCTTCCTCTCCATTTTTTTTGGCCATCAGTCCCCAAAGTAGAGAAGCAGGGACCAGCATCACTGTTTGCAACAGATGAGGAACACAAGATAACCTTAAAACAGAACTGTTTTAACCTGCTTTTCTAAATGGGAGCCTACTATATCTAGGGGACAAGAAACTGAAGCCCAACAGCTAGAAGCAGAAGAATACGTTTTCACAACCGCTAATTTAGACAGGTATAATATCACCTTTTCTTTCTTTCTCAAGTTTCATCTCCTGCAGTAACTTTCCATATTCTTAGCGTTTAATATGCTATACATAGCAAGCCTGGCTCAACAGCTGGGCAAGCTGCTATTCATTATGAAATCCCTACCCCTCGTGGCCAAATAGAACATCTGCTTTTACAGTTTGTGCTTTAAAACAAAAATTCCACAAAGCAAAGCTGAAAAATACCACTAATCTTGTCATGACCTGAGCTCCTTTCCACATAGAAAATAATTCCACAAAAGGTCAACCCCCAAAGCCATTAAGTTTTGTGTCTCTTTAATCAGGTCTCTGCAATGACCTGGTATTCCTGACCTTCATTTCCTCCACCGCATTCTCTAGCTCTTCAGGGGACTTGTATTCAAAATCTTTCTCCAAATACTCTTCTTCAGCTTGGGTCATCCATTCTTGCATTTCTGCCAAATCCTTCTTCAGATTTACAGCTTTTTCCTGACTTTCAGACAGGCGATTTTTCTGACTAACAATCTAGAATCCAAGGTGGAGAAAGAAATAGCAGTTTTGTCACTTAAATGTCCTTATATATGTGAAAAACCACAAATCTGTGCTAAAACATTTTACTACCAAAACATTTTCAGGCCTTTTTGATTAACAAAAGACTTTTACACACACACACACACGAACTCATGATCCCTTTTTAGCAGATCAACAAAATCTAGAGGTGAGGGAAGGAGGAAAAATGACCTTTTTTTCCTCATTGCATGTAAACTGGTAACAATCCTTGGAAAAAGTCAGACAGAAAAAAAACCTCTTCTGATCACAAGTATCATATAGTTAGATATATCTTTATATAGAGCACTAAAATACCCTTCAGGCCTCGCTTCTTTTGACAGCCCGGGCAATCTCAATTCTGTATCAACAGCAAGATTCTCCAACACAGATCCTCTCCAGGCATTGCAACTAAAGGAGTATGTTTCTACAGACAGCAGAAAGCTTCCACCCAAAAGAAACAACCAAATACACCAGACTGAAGTGGTAGTCTATTTATAGCCATTTATTTTTTAAAGCTGCTTAGCTGCTTTTAAAGCTGCAGGGTAATATTCCAGATTTCAGGAACAACAGAACAAAAAGGTCAGACTTCCCTCCAACCCACCCCAGAAAGAGCAGCAGGAGGCAAAGTGAACAAATTAATTTTTAGTTACAAACAACTGAAGAGTTCATTGTGCTCCTTCCAGCTAGGTGCTGAGAAGTGTATGTATTCAAACAACACTACTGTTGCACAGGTACCCCCTAACATATTGGATTTCAGCCACTTTGACAGTGGAACAAGAAAAACATACTCGTCTCACTGTTTCACTGCTTCACCTCTTCACCATCCTACCAATGCCATACAACCAAACAGCTGCAGGAACAAGCAAGCACTAGCAACATACGGAGAACTCACCTGTTTGCTCAGTTTCTCCCACTGAGTCTGGCAGTCTACTAGCCTACACTTTGCCCAAGTATTTATGCTTGCAATAGGTTGAGCTCTTAAAGCAGACTCTACTTCTTTCATCTCTTTCAGTGATGGTTCAATTGTCTCCATTTCATTGACAAACATCTGAGCACACAGAGAAAATGAATGTTGTTGTTTAGCAAGACATCACATAAATTTATAGGATACCAATAATTTTGTAATTTTTAATTATTCCAGAAAAACTTTAATATTAAAGCAGATTGATGCTGTGTTCAATACTGACTGTTTAAAAAATCCTTCGGTAGCCCAAAACATCAGAACTATCCAACTGAAAAACAAAACACAGCTTGCCGTACATGGTGCAAACATTCTCACATGCCAAATGTCAACACTGGAACAACAGAAGTTTAAAGATTATGTGCACTAAATACCCTGATGCTTCTGGCATACCTTAGACTTGTATTCTTCTCCCAGAAACAAACATTTGTAGGTACACTGTAATTACTTACTATAAGAAGAAATTCCACCTATTTGTGATCATTATGTGCCACTAGCTAAGAAGGAATCTTACTTGTAAAGCACATACAATTCCTAAACCCTAGGACTTTCATCAGAGTTATTTGCTTGTTATTTTTATTGCCCTTGAGAGTTTAATGCAGAAAGAACTATTCACTCACAGATTCAATTCCCTAATCACAAAATTGGGAAAAATATGTAAACATTTTCAGAGGAATTAATGTCAACTTGTAGATGAGTGTAAATATGGTGAAGACCTTTAAAAAGTACAAAGTGTTATGGCTACACACAAGGAACCAATTAAAATGTGCCCTGAAGAAAGATAAGACAATTTTTCTGGTAGGCTTTATGGAATATGCCATGCACAATATTTAATAATACAAGCAAAATAATAAAGAAGAGATGCTAGTCATTATTTATTTCAAAAGATTCCTTAAAAGATCAAAACTCACTGTGCACTGGTCAAGTTGTCTTTGAAGTCCTTCGGTATCTGCTTGAACAGCCTTTTCTGTCATTAAGTAGTCTTTCACACCATCCATCCACTTCTGAACAACTTTTGAATCAGCCTAAATCAAATGTAGTAATGAAGAGTTGATACAACGCCGTGATGAAGAATGTATAGCTGTTGCATTTCACCTTCTAGCAGTGTCTAAAGAATATTCTAGAAGCTGCTAGCCTTGCCGGTTTTGAATCAGACCACCTTTGATTCAATTTTTAGTTTTGGTTGGTTGTTTTTTTTTTCTCCCCAATTTCTCTGTTCTCAAATTTATATGAAAATTAAATTCACAATTTTGATATTCTCCCATCCATGCTACAGCATGGCTTGATTGACACTGCACTGCTCCAGGCTATCTGTCACACAGAAACATGGGATCAAGCAAGGAGGCAAGCATGGCTTCAAGTAGTATGTGGTTACCCTTCACATGAAGGACCTGGCTGAATGCTGGGAATAGCATTTTCCTGATGACAGAAACCATGTATGACTGCTTCCACCACACTGATTCAAGAGACATACCGCACTCCAAGGAAAAGAGAGGGCCCTATAGAAAGAGATGTGGGGAGAAGAGGAGGGTGTAACGCTAAATATACTTGACAAGTAGAAGCTATGCTGGTAAAGCCACTTGCCTTACAAAGAAACACAGGCATAAAAGGAAAATACCACAGAAGATTAGACTAATCACTAAAAAAAAAAAATATATAATCTAGCTGTTTGAGGCCAATAGCAGCTACTGTACTCACTACAGCAATGCACAGGGAAAAAAAAGTAAACACATACACAGTTTCAGAGTTATCTGACCTAACATTTGGCAGTTGCCTTACATCCTGCAATGACATAGGTGGGGAGGGACACAGGAGGGTTGTCGTCTCCTTCCCATGCAATCGTGGATGTTCCCAATCACCCTTACAAACAAAACCACCACAAAACTTAGAGCAGGGAGAAAGTTCTTCCTTGTCCTGGTTCAACTGAGTTGTGTGATTGTCATTTTTTAGTAATACAGTTGGACTTTTTTTAATCAACATTTTTGGACTGTTTCGTTGGGTTTTTTAATAGGTGGCATCTTTTTATTCTGACACAATCATCACCACAGAGCCCTGTTACTGAGAAGCTGAGTCAAAGGCTCATCAGCTTCACCTTCTACTCTGCATGTCACCAAGGAGGAAAGCACACACTTTGTTTCCTTAAAAACTCTGCAATAATAGTTCTTTCAAGATCAATACACACTGCTTCTCAAAAAAATGTCTGCACTAATGAAAACCCATTAGACAAGATCATGTTTATTTTTAGGCCAATGCTACCATTAGAGGTCAAAGTCATGACATTTTCTTCATTCCTTTTCCATTTTGGGGGAATTTCCTGCAGCTGATTAGCCTGAAAATAATTTTCCAAAAAACAGACCCCAGAAGGCTTAACAGTGAACCATGGCTTAATGTAAAAAAATACATATTTATAAAGGCTGCCATTTGACAAGGCATTTTAGCATACACCTAATTTAGCTTGCTTACAGTAAGCTACTTACATAAGTAGCTGAAGTGAATTAAATGGGATTACTCAGAAAGTTAGGCACACATTTAAGTAACTTGCTGAATCACAAGCCAAGTCTACAGAAGTTTAATGAAGTAAATGCTCCTGCACTGTGCAGGTAAGTAATTACCAATGATCAATACCCAGTGTAGATTGCTGATGTACAAGAGCTCACAATTTTTAGACATGAACTAAAACACTGAATTAGTTTCTAAAATTTATTCTAGGCAGGAACAAAGATCAAGTGTGCTGAATTTTAACTTGTTCTCTCCTAGAAAAACCACATGATGTACAGCCATGCAGTAGATTTAAAAGAACTGAAGGTGATACATAATCAAAGACACAGCAAGCCACGCATTATTAGAGGTATGATAACAGAGAATATAAGATACAGAATTTTTCTTCTAGAAAATACAAGATGCAACACTGATAAAATGAGTCTTGTCTACTTTTCCCTTCACATGACTATTACAGACAATCTCACACTAAAACACAGATGTCACTAATGCACATATTGTCAGCTTGGGGGAGCCTCTGTCACATCACAAATCACAGAAGGGCCACCTGAGCAGCAGGACCCACAGGCAGATCTGCCACTGACTTGGTCATCAGACTAGCAAGGACATTTTAAGCACTGTTCACCTGTCTGCTCACTGTTAAAATGAGAATACTTACATTCAGTTTCTTTTCAAAAACCTAAATGTGAGGAGTGCCATTTTGGGAAATGCCAGTTTTTAAAGGTGAATTAGTTAAAAAAGAAACATTAAAAATAAACCAACACTTCTGTGTAGTTGCACATGACCATATGTTCTCTGAGGGCTGCCATTCACTTACTCTTTTTTTTTCTTTTCTCCCCCACTTTTAAATTTTTTTTTTCTTTAATAGCCAGACTTACTTCCCCCCCCCCCCCCCCCCCTTTAATTTTTTTTCCTTTAATAGCCAGGTGCTTCATCTACTCTCTTAACCAAGAAGATACTGCCCAGCCATTCTTTAAACTAATCTTGTGTCTCTGGTATCACATCTCCAGTACTGACTCACTTGGTGTCTGCACCAGGACCATATACCCAGTCTCCCATATCAATCTTTCTTGCAGTACAGGTTCCATCCTGATCTGTCCAATGCTGTCCACAACATTTTTATTCAGCTTGCTCCACATTCTAATTTTTATTCATACAGTGTTAGACTACAAAAAGCTCTTTATAGATTAGTACCACTCATTCAAAAGGAAAATTCAGAGAATATAAATACATGACTGTCCATCCACTGACAGCTTTATGAAACATTTAGAAAACACAGGAACTGTGTACTTAAAAATTCAATTCATGAGAAAACACCCCCACTGTAAGCCCCATAGTTCTACAGATAGCACCACTACATATTTCTTCCATTTTCAATTATTTAGTAATTACTTCCATTGTTTCTTCTGCTTTAATTACTTTTTCAGCTTCTGTACTTCTTTCTAAACTAACAGGAAAGTTTTTAACATCTCACTCAGGACAAAATTCTGTTCTCAGATCTATACAACAGCACACAGCTTCAATACTCTGCTCTCTATGGCTCTTCAAAACTCCCATGGGCATGAAAATCCACATCTTTCATCAGTGAGTGATTCATATACATGGTGGTACCAACATCACTTTCAACAGCTGTGGAGAACAGGGCACTTCACCTTTGGCTGAAAAAACTGAATAATTGATTACTAAAAAACCTGCCATGCTAACACCGCACATGTGTACCCTACTCTCAGTTAAAAACAAAAGATTACTTCAGTTTTCAGGAGCCATTCTTCACCCAGTTAAAGCTGTGGTTTAGGAAAGTAGGTGCATGTACAGACCACTCAACTGAACATGATTCAAGTGCAGAAAAAGAAGAGTTCTGTACTTTAAAGAAATTAAAGGAGAAAAAAAGTGCTGCTAAAACGGATGAGGTAAGTAGGTCTTGCTCAGCGTAGCTACAGATAATCAAGGCAACTGGAAAGCTGCAATCATTTAAAGAACAAGACTGATAGAAAGTTGTTGCACAAAGAACATTGAGGCAGGCTTACATGCAGATTATTTATTCTGTCATGCTAAGTAGCTAATAAGCATAACCAGAAAGAGAGGGAAGGAAAGAGAATGAGACACAGTGGGATATTGTACATTTAGGTCAAAGTCAGCAGAAAAATTAATCAGGAGGTCATTGCTGGATAATAAACACCAAGGGCTTGGCTAAGCCTTAGAAGTTACTTTCTTTTAGGGTTCTGTACAAGCCAGCTCACTTTGGGCAGTCAGCTGCCGCTGACCAGCACCATCAGCTCCTCCACAGCTCCACATCATCCCACAGGCTGCTGCAAGTAGCTACAGAAGGATAGGTTTGAAGGAACAAGACTAAAAGCAGAAACTCTTTCAAACATAGGTGCACAAATACACGTATTCCAGAACATTGGGTGGTTTGGTTTTGGGTTGGGTTTTTTTTTTGGGGGGGGACAGGAACAGCTTTTATCTTTATACTTCAGGTAATGCAGCCTAACAATATTACACGAAAGTGTTATATAAAGAAATACACATTTTTTCCTCTGAAAACCTGCAATTCTTCTTCCGATTCATAGGTTGGTTTGTGGCTTCCATTTACAAGTTCACTAGCCTAGACTGGACTACCACACGCTATTCATACACATGTATCCCACACACACACACTGCTAGGAGCAGCTCAAGTCCCAAAACAAATAATTAGTGAATAGCACTTTACAAGCAGAAGCAAGTTTTTCCCTCCAGCCTTTTTCCCCAAGTAAAACTTTTCATGGGAGCATAGGTGTGGACTCTGCTCTTAATTGTCATTTAGTTACAATCTGTTACCCCTACTATGACTTCTCCCAGGTTTGCATTTTTAAAACAAACAAACAAAACAAAAAAAAACCCCAAACAAGGAAAAAAAAAAAAAGACTTGAGGCTTTTACTACTTCCAACTCATAATCAGCAACAGCTTGTCCAACTTTCACTGCAACATCATGCAAGCCAATTACCTGGTCTTACTAATATAAATTTCAGTTTAAATACATGTGTCTATTTCAGTAGTCATTAAAGATCCTGTCTGGCTTAAAATAAATTTTAAAAAAACCAAAACACTTAGTTTAAAGTTTGAATCCAATATCAAATAAACGAACAGTTTTCTGCTTCAGAGGGAGGGGAGAGCAAGACTGAAAGAAACTTTGAGGAAAGGTGGTGGTATGCATGCATGACACCAATGTTCTGAAGAAGGTGTACGCAGCAAGCTGCTCATGTTTATAAATTGCATAATACATACTCTGTTAAATGGAAAAGAACGTAAATAATTCCACACATTAAAATGTTTAATGCATGTGAAAATACAGATTTCTGTGTAGCTAATCCACCTGTGCCTTCATCCCGAGACAGAGAATCTCTAGAAGCACCTTCTTGCTTTTTGAAGTTTAAAATAATATGAAAATGAAAATACTGTGAAGCTTACTTAAAGTCTAGTTACACATTACTCTAGAAAAAAAAAAAAACACGGCACTGAATTTGGGCTTTTATACTGCTCTGATCACTTACACTTTCAAGCTGATACTGACAAATGGTTAATGCCCATTTAACTTTTGGGTCACAATAATATTGCCATGGGCTAAATCATGATATATTTAGTTTTCATTATTTTTTCCTCTCCCCAGAGGAATATAAATACTCTAGAGAAGGGACTTCAAGCAAACACAAAGAAACCCTTCTAACCAGTAAATACTGAGTCAACCTCGGCTAAATTACTTAAGCACTTATCTGTCCCCTCTTTATCAATGCGTTAAACATCTAAATACCCTTTAAATACTCTTGGTTTTAATCCCTTAATTTTTAAAGCATTGGGATTTTCTGTCATGCAGGATTTCATATATATTGTGTGTGTGTGTATATATATATATATAAAATAAATATCAGTGCTGATTAATCTAAATTCTTTAACTCTCCTTCCTGACACTTCAGAGGCCATCTGTTGGAACTGGAAAACTCACTATACCTAAGCATTTTCTTTACTTCCTTTTTTAACAGGCTGTAGTAATTCTTTATTACTGTTGACAGAAACCCCACTTGAAGGAGTGGGTTTTCTGTAGCCAGTATGAAATTTCAATTTTAGATGTCAAACTAGTAAGGCATTGGGCATCTGACACCAACCACAATAAAGGGCACTCAGCCCCTGGTGGGATCAAGCCTTCAACAGCATAACTGACATACCTTTGACTTTAGTGTAACCTTTGCTTCTGGTATTGAAAGAAGAGGAATGCTAATTTTAAGTGAAAAGTAATTATATCAGAAGATAAAATAATATCCTTGGAATGTTAAAAGTCCTCTGCTACCCTCCTACAAATGCACTATATACACTTCCAGCCTCTGCCAGACTAGTGCCCATCAACATTTCACTTCTCAGTCAGTATCATCTGGACTCCTGCAGGAACACAGAGAAAGAAAGGGCTCTCAAACAACTGAGTTACATAAGAAAAAAAAAAATCCTTTCATTTTACCTCAAATATTCTCAACTTGGATGTAATTTCCTCCAGTAGTTTAACATCTTTGGAAATCTTGAGCTTTAACTTGTCCCAGTGTCCCTGCACATGCTTGAACTCTTGCATGTAGACCTTTTTTATATCAGAAGCAGCATGTTTCTCCAAAGCCTTTGTTTCTTCAGCAAGTTTATCTAGCCTGGGCTTCTGGGCTTCCAGTGTCTCACAAACCGCCTACAAGGGAAAAAAAAAAAAAAGAAAAAAGGAAAAAAAAAAAATATGTCTGCTTTCAGTATTAGCCTTACGACAGGTACACACTTACATACAAGTGCAAGTACATCAAAGGTTTTGTTGTGCAGGGAACAGATTCAGTGAAGAGTCATATTCCAGTTACTGCAGTTATTGCAGCTGAGACATCCAAGCAACGTTTTAAGTAGCAAAACCTTCAGCTGCTCTACTGGTGCAGTAGCAGAGATTACAGAATGGGCTGTAAAGCTTGGCCACGTAGCTAAACACAGCCAGGCACCTACACCTCTCCTGTGCTGTGCGGTACTGGCACTCAAGTTAGCAAAGCAATGGCTACACTACACTGCAGTCACAAAAGAAGCTGCAATGTAGACATACCAGGACCTCAGTTTTTTCATTCCCTCCACAGATATGGTTTGGGTTTTTTTTAAAAAAGAAAGCAAACAATAAAGCCCACACAAACAGGCTGAGTGTGTCCTTCTGAGTTTTGTAAAGCAAAAAAAAATTATTATAATATCTAGCTGCAATGAAAGCTCTGGATGCTTGAGTTTTGAAAGCTGCTCTTCCAGCTGGAATACGGGGAGGATACAGTCTGAATATATTCACTATGGCATTGCTGATATGAAGAGTCACTTGAGCTGAAACAGCTAATTTCCTAATATTAAGGAAAAATAACAAATGAAGGTATAAGCCAAGACATGAAAAATGCTGCCACTTCATTGAACTGGTCATTTTGGTTATCCTGCTTAAAAATTGTTTGAGAGAGAAATTTGGAATGAACACATGAAACCATTATTAATTTCATTAATTTAACTTTTCTAGTATATACATTTAACATGTACATGTGGGATATGCGTGCATATATTTTACTGAGGAAGAATCTTCTTTTCAACATGTTTATGTTCTTAGTTTTACTTTGCATTTACAGGAAAGAAGCAGGATAAAGTGTACATTTCCTCTAAAAAGACAGATAGTGATGTAGCAATGAGACTGAGAAGAGGGATGTATGTTTCTGCAAACAAGAGCTTTCTCTACAGGTGACCACAGACTGAGTCAATCCCTGGCTTGGGTCTAAGCCTGAAGCACTTATCACTGCCTGCTACAGTGCAAAAGGAGCTGGACAATCCCAGGTCACAAGCAGCTCATCATCTACAGTTTGTTCTGATCTCCCATCACACTCTTTAAAGCTCCCACACTGGCATAGTGTGTCCTTTCCGGTTAATTAGTCTCTGAAGGGGGAGAAGGGATTCAGGCAGAAGTAGGAAAAGTCAAACCTCCAAAGACTAAATGGCATTGCAATTCATGCAGGGTATGGACCAGAAAATCTCTGCCAACTTTAAACAACACAGAAGCAACATTAAAAGAGAAAAACCAAAGAACTCGGAACTGTTTTTAATCTGCTGGTTCAAAAAACAAAGAACTAACACCCCTGTTTACTGGACTTTTAAAAAATACCCATTTGATCACTCTCTGCTGAATAGAGAAGGATATCAAGACAGACACAGCCTCTCCCTACCCAGCAACTGAAGTTCAAGAGCTCCTCCAGAGTCACCTGCAGCCCTCTTATGCCACCACACAGGGAAAAATATGTGCTTCTGAATTAAGCATGATTCCACAAAAGCAGTGGGGACAGTGGAGTGGGCAGGAAAGTATTTGTCTATGTTTTTGGGTTGTGGGGGTTTTTTGCTTTAAAAAAGTGTGCTGGAGATGCATGATTCTCTTCCCCCCACTCCAGTCCTGCCCCTGTAACTGGTATTTACAAAGCAACTATCATCGATAGATTTTCCCCTACTTTATAGGCCCATAATAGGAAAGAAAATACAATTTCTGCTGGACAGAATTTGTGCATCAATTACATTTATGGCTTACAAGCACTGTTTCCCTTTGAAAGGCAAACTGGAGGCCAGAGAAGTGCAGCTACTCTCTCCCAATAGCTGAGCAGGATGAAACAGGATGGATTTGTTAATCAGCTGAACCTCAGAGACAGTTTAAGCAGGCAGGCACCCATGTCCGTGTAGGCTATACCCAGCGCTTGGAGGAGAGGATTCCCAAACTGCCGCAGGTGAGGGACATGGCCTCCCCAGGACAGCAAGCCCGAGCAGGCCAGGCACCGGCATGGCTGTGGTGCAGCTCAGGCAGGGAGAGCTGAAAGGCAGCTCCCAAGGAAGGGAAGGGCAGGCCCCGGCTCCCGGCTTTCCTCACAACCACGCTGCCACAGCAAAGGAGCAGACCTTGGATCGGGTGACCAACCTGACCCAACCAAGCTCCCAGGAGGGGGATGCTTTCGGGGCCCTGACATCCATTTTGGGGCTCCTCAGCACAAGAGGGAGATGGGCACACTGGAGAGAGCCTGGGGAGGCCACCACGGTGGTCGGAGGTGCTGCAGCACTTCAGAGAAGATCCCTCAGAGCCTCCTCTTCCCCTGGCCGAACAGTCCCAGCTCTCTCGCTGCCCGTGCCAAGAGACGAAGCTAAGACAAGCTATGAGGCCCGCAGGCTCAGAGATACCCAGCCCTGGCCCGGACACGTCCCTCAGCAGCCTGTGGTGACCCAGCTTTCAGCAAGCAGCCCCCAGAGACCGCTTCCACACACCACTCCCTGGCCGACTTCCCCGAGTAACGTTTTAGTTACCCCACTGGAAACAAGGCAGGAGAAAGGAGGATGACAGGAGCTGGAAAAGCAACTTCCTCGCTGCAGCGCGCAGGTAAGCATTACCTTTGCCTGCTGCAGGGCCTTCTCCACCTTACTGGGTTCGCTGAGTCCACTGGCGATGGACTGCTGCTTGCACTCCAGCTCGCTCAGCGTGTCCTTCAGCCGCTGCAGGGAGTCCACATACTCCTGGCTCGGCTGACTTTCTGTCTCTGGTATCATCAGAAAGAATAATGGAACAAAACAGAAGGTAAGGAAATAGACGCGGGACCCCAGTTATAAGAGATGTGAACATAGTCAAAGTTATCAGGATCATTTAGAAACAAGAAATCATGTGAGATATACTTGTACACTGAATCCTGCCGAGACCTTCCAAGAGCTAAAAAACTCTTCTGCTGATGGCAATATTTTTTTCCTTTAAAAAATATTAAGAATATATATATCAAAATATTATATAGAATATAATAATATACAAAGACAGCCACCCCCCCCAAAAAAAAACCAAACAAAAAACCCCCAAAACAACAACAACAACAAAAGAGATTTAAAAACTCAATCCCATTTTTAGAATTTTCTTATACACCTAAGCACCTAAATCTCTTGGGGTGGGTGGGGTGGTGAAATCAATAGTACTTGGGCTTTTGCAAGCCTAAATCCCCACAGTTTAGTATTTTTCATTGTAAAAAGTTTTAGACACATCTACTATTTACATGCAAACACACAGAGAGGTATCTACTATATAGAGAATATAAAGTATAGCATATATAATAGCCATGTGTTACGTATAAAGTGAAATATACATACTACAAACAGTAACTACATAAGCTAGTATTTTTTTATATATATAAACACAAATACATAAAATATTTATTAGTATAGTAGTAGGGTTTGGGTTTGGTTTGGTTTTTTGTGTTTGGGGTTTTGTTTTGGGTTTTTTTCCACTTTTTATACACACACACACACACACAAATAAATAAAAATAGCAGCTTTCAGCCTTTTTCCAGAACACAGACGCTATCTGGGAAGACTGAAAAGAGAATTAAAGTTTGGATGGAGTATCTGCTTGCAATCTTTGACTGAATCTCAGATTTGCTCAAGCCAGCCCTCTGTGGAATCCCAAGCAGGAGGCAGCACCTCACTCTGGAATTTCAGAATGAAAACGGTCAGATTTAGAAAACTGCAGTGAACAGGATTTTGGCTATAAGAGTTGTACTGTGGTATGCACATTCTCTGGCCTTGGATTCCTAAGCAATTTCATTACTGCCACAAGTGAAAATTAATCTAAGCCTTGTTCTGACTCACCAGGTAGCTTTTCAACAGCTTACTGTCAGAACCATCATACCATTTGTAACTAAGGAATGAGTCAGCCTTGCTAGAGAGAGAATCAGAGTTATCTAGCTTCCTCTTCTCAAAACATCATTATCGGGGGGGGGGGGGGGGGGGTAGAATTCAGTAGAAAGCAAATAGGTGCACTGTCACTAAACTACAGCAAATCCTGAAGGAGAACAATAGTTAAAACAGCCTCCCATTGACAAAAAAAAAAGTCACAATTCCCATTAAAAAAATGTTTGTAGAGATGGGATGGAGTAGCACTCCACGAGGGAATTTTCAGAGGCTCAAAGAAGAGCCATGAAAGGAGCTGGAGTTCTGTCAGTCAAAGCCTGCCAAGTTCACAAATGCTAAAGTGCCACCACCAGCTGTTTCTCCCAGTTACATGGTTCTAGAAGTTCTTTTAACTTATGGCAATTCAAATTATGCTGTAAACACACAAGTGAAACCCTGAACTGAAATTTCCCTCTGTTCTTTAGCAATACACAATCTGCAGAGAAATTATCATTCAAAAAAATACACAAGTACAAATTTAACATATTATGGTACGTAAGGTGTTTTTAACAGAATAATAACTGGTTCAAATATACTAATAACTCCTCAAGTCATGTGTGGCATGAAAAAATGAGTATTTTTGTCACATCATTTAATAATTAACAAAATGCACAATACCAATAAAAGTATTCGACAGTACATGAACTCAGAACAGTCATAAAACAATCACTCCTCACAGTAAGAATGGAAGCAAACTCTGTAATTTGGGTGTGGCAGACATACATTATTCATAGAGTTTTCTGCATGGGTATAATGGAAGCATGCAGGCCTGGTGCAACACATTATATAGATGGCCTAAGAGTTTAGTAATTGAGCCTATTTTTATTACACACAAAATAAAGTGTTAATGCTCTTCCATTTGGGACCATTAGCGAAACGCTTCCTTGAATTCCTCGGAAACAAAATGAAAACTAAGGAAAAAAATCTTCTTAGAGGTCTGTGCTCTTACTATTCAGTGGTAAAATATTAACAGAGCTACATATTTTGTGCACAACATCTAAAATCCTTTCAAAGCCAGCATGACTGGTTTGAATGCTTGTAATGAAATTTTTAATACAACAAAAAACCACGTAGAAAGTGCCTGAAAAGCAAGCCAGATTCCAAATCACTTCAAAGATGAAATTTCCAAAAGGAATTATGTATGACTAATGTGCTCAACAAAGCTATGAAAAAGAATAAATTCCACATGCGTGCTTCAATTTTACGAGGTTCTCCTAATCTTCCATTTTTCATTTCTAGTATTATTATTTATTTCTGTAAGTGCCAGAGACGCACAGCTTTTCAAACTATATTATTCACCTTAAATGTTTTGCTAATTCCTTAAATGTAGTTTTAGGAATGTTGCATCCTTGCATAATCACTTTTAACACCATGGAACAAAATTTTTTGTAGTGTGCACAGATGAGGTTATACAAATATGCTTTCAGGTGTATAAAAAGATTTTGTCAGCCTGACCCAAATCCTCGCAGAATCAGTAGGAAAACTCTACCAGAATTCACTGAGTTTTCAATCAGCTCAAAACAACAACAAAAAAAATCAGAACACAAGTATCAGGAGAACTTATGTTAAAAAAACCCAGCACATATATATATATTTACCTTTCTCCAGCTGCTGGTGACGTTCCTCTAGTTTCTGACAAGTCAACTTGAAGCGATCGAGAAAACCATTCAAGCTCTCCTGAATGAAGTTTGGAGATGTGGGCTGAGAGGTGAGTTCCCCGCAGGTGGCTTTCAGGTGTTCCAACCGAGGACTCAGGCTTACAAGATGAGTTAACTCCCGCTGTGAAAGATTAAAAACAAAACCAAATCTCACACTTGCCTTGTTAACACAAAGACTTTAGTAAGCTACTGCAGCACAGCTCCTCTGCATTACTAGGGCAACAATGTTAAAGTACTCCTGTGACACAGGTACCAAAATCTTCCAGTCAGATCAGGTGCCCTGGATGCCTCAGAAATTTTGAGTTACCTTACTGACACTGACTAGGCTAAGCTCCTCTGGGGTATTCTGTGCTCCAAACAGCTTCCAATCAAAATTAAGACGTTTTGCCAGACTTACCTGACATAAGTCTTTCAGGACTGCTGAGGGCTGGGATGCTGAAGAAGCGTTACTTTTAAGCCAGCCATCCTTCTCAATGACAGTCTTCTCAAGCTCACTCATTTCCTTAAAATAAGCATTTATATCTTCCTGATATTTTATCTTTCTGGCCACTTCTTCCAGATCTTGAACCACCTCTTTCCACCCTGACAATATTTTCTCCATCACAGTTTTTATATCCACTGTAGAAAGTCCTTCTAAAAGATTATATAAATTATTGTTATATTTATATTGTTATATTAACTGCAACATATTTTGGTTAACAAGCATTTAACCTTTCCTCTCTTCAGATACAGGTGCACATTCACATCAACATGCAAAATGCTTTGATTCCAAATCCACTATCCATAAAACTATACTTACTACTAACAGGGTTTCAGCTTTTTATTTTCACATCAATAGTGAAATGAAGAGTGAGATATTCCACTTCCATTCTTTCCCTTTGATAACTTTTGAATTTATAACAATGAGCTAACTCTTGACCATCATGACTCTCTTCATCATGATTTGTGTCTAAATGTTGATATGTACATTTAAGTAAAATAAGCTTTATTTAAGTAAGCTTCCAATGAATTGTTTGGGGTTTTTTTAATGATTCTAGACTCCACAAACAAAAAGGTAAGCAGCAAGTTGGAAGGCAGCAATAAATTCATTGAAAAGGTAGATGGAAATCCTGTCGGCCTGGGAGAGAGAGGGAGCAATGGCTAACAATGTCACATTGCATGCAGACACAATTAATAACTAGGTAGTATGAATAGGTACAAAAGCACCACGACAAAACATGAGGTTATTTCCCGCTGCCAGTGACTACATGAAGCACTTGCTACACCATCTTTTTGACAAATCAATGCATTACTTAAGGATGCAGCAACAGAATTGAAGAGACCTCCCACCCATTCCTTGTTTTTTTTATTTCAAGTCCCAGAAGTAACTGATGATTTTGCTATATGTGAGTTCATGCCATCGCAAGATTCTGATACAGATTCTCTTTCAAGGTACCACCTTCCTTATATAAGGCATATTTGGGTCATTTGAACTTAACAGCTCTGTCATTTAGATTGGAGTATAAGGAGGAGAGTCACATGGAGGGTTTTTTTTGCTGCGCTGCTTTAGCATAAGTGGAGCCCAGTGCTCTGGTCAGGGCAGCCATCCAGCTTCTACAAGGGCACTTGAAGGCTCTTCTCCATAGATCCTCCCTGTGCTTCACACACCAGGCATACACTTGGCCCATCTGCAGTACAGACGCACAGCAGCCGCAGCCAGCCACATAAGAGGAACGTGCATGCAACAATCGGTCACTGCCATTATGGCACAGCCTGTACATGCCCCAAGATAGAAATGGATGTATACACATGCATGACAGTGCTGTACAGTATGCCACAAAGGTATACCTAGGCCTGGTTTTGCAGATAAAAGCTATCTTTCTGAGCTGGACAAAACATACTAGCAGACCCTGACAAAGGCAGGGGCTCTAGATAGGTTATTTTCTATATATCCTAAAGTTTAAGATGGCAAACAATTAGGAAGCAATTTCTGCATCTTATTTTTTGCTGATACAAAGCAGTTTTTTAACTATGCATTTCTCATTATGATCAACAGATACTAGTTTCATAGCCATGACCTATCACAGCTAGAGGGGTTTATAAAAGAGAGAGAGAGGGAAGGAGGGAGGATTTCTGTCCAGGTTTGAAGACAAGAAACTGCTACAAATTTTTATAACCCAAACTCCAGGTCAAATCAGTGGCTTCCAGCCATCAGCTTCAGGGCAATTGGCACCCACTGTAAAAAGCTTCAGCTGTAGTAGGCAAGGAGGGGAAAAATGGAGATGCTTAGCAGATTGGGGCATCCAGGTAAAGGGGCGGGCTGGAAAAAAATGTGACAGTTGGGAAATCCAATGGAAATCAGTATTTTCCAAAAGGGATGCTGGTCAGCATGCAGGACCATGATACCATCCTTTCACCTTCAACTTCACCAGAAGCCAACTGCATAGCAGACCTAAAAGACTGACTCTGGATGATATGAACAGCTCTTTTATGGAGAAAGTCACATTTCACTGATGGAGTTTTGTCACATTATGAAACAAGATTTTGGCAAAGCTTAAAGATTCAACTTTCACTGATGTTAATTATAAGTTTCCAGGGATAAGTGTTTTAATTGACAATCAGTCATTTTCTCAAGCATGTAGGCTTCTCTCTTGCCTTTGAGCCAGAAATTGTGACTGTATCATCAAAACATACTGACAGTTTTTACAAAAATAGAGAAAACTACGAATAAAAAGAGATATACACATATTTATCAAGCTTAAATTTGGGTTCAAAATTTCCACTTCTTTAAGGGAGCTATATTTTAAAAACTTATACTTAAAATCTCCACACAATTTAAAATTAAACCAAGTCCTTCCCCCAAAAGCATGTTACTGCCATTTTAAGAAATTATTTCTATTTCAATAAAAATAACCCTTAAAAGGTTGCAAATGAAAACACACATTAAACAAAGAATATTAATATTGCCTTTCTATAATCTTAAATAAAAAAATCCCACATATAACTAGTAACAGTAAAAATGACCAGTGTCTCTGAAGGAAAGAAAATGGAGGGAGAGGGGAGGAATATACTGTAATGCTTAACTGGAGATAGCTTATTTCAGTATTATTTCCCGGCAACTCATCTGATTAAATCACAAAACAGAAAAACCTTCAAGTTGCCTACCCTTTCCCATTTGATCCAAAAGAGTATGTCCACTTCGTTTCAGTTCATCTAGCTTTTGGCTTTTTTCAACTCTTTCTTTTTCAATCACCTACAAAGCGAACCCCAAAAGAATACAGTTTCAGAGAGGCTAATTTTTCTTGACTTCCCCCAGTAACATGTATTTTCCCACTACTACCCAAAACACGCTCCAGTTTTCTCGGATACAGCACCTTCTAAGATGCACATTGGTTCTGTTTGTTTGGAAAACAAATGCAAAAGGAGTTAGCTGTCACAAGTACCAGGCAAGCAAGAGCCTAGTACAAAAAACACCAGGAATAAAATACTGTTAAAAGGGTTGATGATCCTGCTATGTGAAATCAGATATTCGGACACCAGCTAAAACAAGTCACTTTTTACAACAAGTTGTAATTGCTTAATGTGAAGCAGCGAAGAAAAGACCTTTTTTAAATAGTGCCTTTGCCTCTACAGTCTCTACTGAGATTTCCAGTAGAAGGGAACAACCACCTGTTCCCTATAAGTCCAAACAGCAAGAACTATAGCACACTAGTAATGCACTCTCATAAGCTCTACTGGTTCACTCTCCTTCGTAAAGAAATGGTGAGAGAAATCCTATGTGACTACCAAGATTTTTACAGGAACAAGTTCCTCCCTCAAGTCATACATATTGGTGAATGATCCTGTGTGAGCCAATAGGTAGAATACATCCACAGAGGAAAGATGAGTTCATTGGCCACAAGGCCAGAACTTCATTATCCTCTATGATTACAACAAAGTATCTCCAAATGAAAATATTTTTGAAACTAATGTCCAAGGTAATTATTCTGGTTTAGACTTGCTACAGTAAATTCAGAAGAAGCATGCATTTATTTGCAGTTGGGAAGAACACACACTGTCCTACCCACTTAGAGCCCAACCACTTAAAAACAGTACTGTTCATGGGAACCTAGTATTCGTCTTGGAGCCTGTTTTATAAAGGGCTACAAACATTCATAAAGATCTATAAATAAGCTATTGGGAGGGTTGTTTTGGGTTTTATTTCCAACAGTACTGCCATTCCAAACATTCCTACTGGCACCATTTTGCACTACAGCACTAAGAAGAAGTCTCATTATAGATTTTTTAAGTATCGTCTTTGATTTCAAAAGCAGGTTCAGGTCCTGCTAAAGCTCCAATAAGACTTCATTAATAAAGCATGCTCAAGGACCAAAAAGAGCAAGAATACATTCCTGAAACAAAAGGAATAGAAAATGAAATGGCTATTTCATGGCTCCCACAGAATCCTGTAAATATTCTGTCTTGCAGGTCAGTAATACTGTACTTGAGTTGTAACTATCAGGCTTTCTCCAAAATTAATAGAGCAAACAACGTGTCCAAACATTGTAACAATGGACCACTTTGGACCCTGGGTGGTACAGTGTGTGCAGAGTGTCACGGCATGATTCAGGGGGTCTCTGAGCAGCCCACTGGCCCATCTCTGCCAAAATTATAAAAGTGGTGTCAATCAAGTCCATCTCCAACTGGGAAACATGAAGCCAAAATACGCTGCTTAGTGGAAAAGATACTAATCCTGAAGACAGACATTTATCAGAACTCCAAAGGAGACATCAGCAATGTATGTTTTTAAAATTTCCTGTGGATTACGCAACCCAACACCAGCAAAAATTTGTGTTCAGCTGGTAAGATATTTCCATGCATGTCCAGTTCTGAAACCATTTAACTAAAGGACGTAATCCCCACAAAGCATGTAGATCAGCCCACACCTCCATCCAACAGCCAGCTTAGAGACAAAATATACTGTTCACTGGAACTCTCTCCATCTCCCCATTTTACCTTCAACTTTTCTTTCATGTTTGAAGTCTCTCTCATCTTCTTGTACTCTTTGATGTCTGTGGCCTGAATGGCAGATTTTGATTTTGAAATCCAGTTCAAGAGCTCAGCACTTTCAGCATCAAACCTGGTTTAAAAGGTCAGACAATTTTTTTGTCATTTTTCCCTATTCAGGCACTCTGTCTTAAAAATCAGAGTTCAGTACATTACTCAATCCCAAAACAGCAAGTCTGCACACAAAATTCATGTTTCTCATATTACTACTCACAGGAGGTAGGACAGAGACAGACTTTCAAAAATCTGCCATAGTAAAAATTATGTCCATGGTATTAGCCTTTGGGAGCAAATTGAGAATGCATGGTGCAATTTTTTTGTTTTGGTTTGGTTTTTAATACATATCTTCATGCAAACTATTACTGTTCCTTTTAATATGTCACAAAAGATCTCTCTCAATGCTGAGTATTTTGGAAGTAATAAACTAAACCTCAGGAATAAGATAAATAAGAATTACAGTTCTAGATTTCGTAGAAGTCTGCAACACTATTTACTCCAAACAAAAAACTAGCAGCTTAAGCACTCATGGCAGTGACAGTGGACAATTCTTTTTGAATGCTTAGCTGCCTAAAGACTAGCTTATAGCTTAATATTTTTGGCTACAGTGGACATATCTATACTAACATAACTTTCTTATGCCTAAAACCTCTAAGCTACCAACCCACCACCACCAATAAAACCCAAAAATAAACAAACAAAAAACCCAACTCCCAAATTAAGCAATACCGTACAGAACTTGAGAGAAGGACAGATATACCATACAGACCACAAGTCAGGCCATATTACAATTATACTGCTTAACACAGTATAAATCCTAACATGGAGTAACAGCCTACCAACAAATGCAGAAGTCACTGTTGGTCACTCAAAGTTTTCATGGGAAAACCTGCAAAATTCTAGTTACTGGTCATTTGGTGGTTTCAACATAAGTAACTGGGATGAGGCAAAAGCATCAATAAGTTTAATCTATTTTAGCTGACCCTGTCCTTAATACAGTTTGAACTCTAGGAAAAAAAGATAACAGATCAAAATACCTTTGCTTTCAAAGTCTAAAATAGTTTCTACAACTCGTGAGACACACAGAGAGAAGGGACAGATGGGTTGCTGACTACTTTACTGCCCTGGGACACCCACGTGCACACACCAACCCCAGCAGAGCTCAGAGGGTCTGGGCAGGTTCCTCACCCCTTCAAACCTCCATTCCTCCTCCAGAAAAATGAAGAGAGCAACTCTTCTTCACTGTGCAAACACACATCACCCAGCACAGTGACTCCCTGCTCTTGACACAGCCCTCTATCCTCTCCCTAAACAACCTGCCAAAGGTTTAAACTAGTGACACCTCAATGAAATGCTCGTTTTCTCAGGCAAGCACAAAAAGCAAAACGATGAGTATATACAGCATTTACCTTCTTAATTTATCTTGAAGCAATTCCTTTAGTTTTAGGTATGCTATTTAATAAAGGCAATGCAACACATGTTACTAAGTATTGGTTAGCCTAGAGAAGAGAAGACTCTGGGGAGACCTTACAGCAGCCTTCCAGTACTTAAAGGGGGCCTGCAGGACAGATGGGGAGGGACTCTTTATCAGGGACTGTAGTGATTGGATGAGGAGTAACCGCTTTAAACTGAAAGAGGGCATATTTAGATTAGGTATGAGGAAGAAATTCTTCACTGTGAGGGTGGTGAGGCACTGGAACAGTTACCCAGAGAGGCTGTGGATGCCCCATCCCTGGCAGTGTTCAAGGCCAGGTTGGATGGGGCTTTGAGCAACCTGGTCTAGTGGAAGGTGTCCCTGCCCATGGCAGGGAGGTTGGAACTAGATGATCTTTAAGGTCCCTTCCAACCCAAACCATTCTATGATTCTATACATGCAAATCAGTCAGCCACTCCAGATGTACTTGTGAAAGGAGACATGACTGTAATATTGTTCCTATTACTAAATATCAGGGAGATTAATAGGTTTCTGAGCCCTTTTTGTGCAGTTTCTCCCATTTCTCCCATATATTTTATGGAGATTAGAAATAAATAATACATAAAGCAAAATACTTGGCACTTTCACAACACTTTTTAACCAAAGATGACAAGATCTTTTTCCAAAAGAAAGTAAATATAATTAATTCTATCTTTCAGTAAAGGAGCTGAGGTACAAAGGACTGAAGACTGCTTTTTCGAGAAACAAAACACCCCCGTTTCCCTTTGAAATTAATGGAAGCTGCAGGCTTTCTGTTGCTCTGAAAACAAGGCTATACATAACATTCCCTTCCTGTTCCCAAAACCCAACCTCACAACCGCAACTTAAGTATTCCTCACTTGCATAAAAGAAGAATCAAAAGCCAAGACCAAGAGACACGAGTCTATATATGTAGTATCTAGTAAGCAAGGGAAAATGGCAGTGACATATACTTACTTTTTCTTTGCTTCACTGTCCCCTGGGATTTGCCTTTTCTTTGGGGGCGGCGGTGGGGGTAACTCCTGTCTGGATTGCTTAACCGCTACCTGTTCCTTCAACGGCATTGTTTCTGTAGCAGTCTTCTGTGAAACCTGCGACATCCCTACACTTCCTACAGCTTGAGTTACCTACACAAAATAATTTAGCAAAAGGGTTAAATGCCATTTTTAACACAAACTGAATTGCTTTCGCTTAGTTCCTTTTATTCATCAATCATAAAAGCCCATTCATTCACTGCTACAGATGACCACATCTAGCTGTCACGAAGCACCTTTATCATAGATGCACTCCAGAGAAAAACATTATTCTCATTTTACAGATGGTAACTAAGCATCAAAATTCTCAGTTTGACTAGAATTTCATGCCAGTCCAAGTCAACTAAAATCACCAAAATAAGCATTATATCTATTTTCTTTCATGATTGCTTGTTTCCCAGAGAGAACCATGGTCCTTTGGATTTATTAACACACAATTCTGTATTTTATACTCATACCCCATAAAACCAAACCTAGATCTCAGAAGGAGCTAATACACAGCAGGTTTGACCTAAAAACTCACTCAAGTCAATAGAAACCTTCCACACTCTTTAACGGGTTATAAAGTAAGTCCCATGGGAATAAACCTGTAAGTTCTAAGTACGTGCTTGATATTTAGGGGGAGTGAAAGGACGAAGACAGAATTTGGCTCTCCAGTGCTTTGACTCAAATGCAAGAGCAAATTAAAGCCACGTGGCTGAAATGGACCCCTACTCAGACCGCACAACTCATCATTAAATGGATCATGAATCAGTGCAACAGCCTTCACCATAACAATATTTTAATATCACAAAAAAAAGACATATGAGTCATAAAACTGTCAAACAAAATTCTCACAGAAGCCAATGGGAGTTGTGTCTAAACAAAAACACTACCAAGCATTCAAAATACTAAAATAAACATTTAACAATCCAGCTTGGCTCTCATCATTACATATCAAACAAACAACTACTCTATTTTCAACAGATGAGAAATCATACTCACAGAGCATAAAAGCTTATATGACTCCCATTTATTTATCTATTCTGGGTTTTGGGTTTTGTCTTTGTTTTCTTTTAGTATCAGATTTAATCCAGTCCCAGCACTCTTATAATGTTTAAAGGCATTTGCATTGATTGATAATACATGGCAAGCCTGCTTTACTCATCAGAAAAATGAAGCTTAATCTGTGTGAGAAAGGAGTAATAGTACTAGTCAGGTTAACAACTTGGGGTTTTGAAGACCAAAAGACGCAGACAGCTTTGTCAGCAGATAAAGTCAGCTCCACATGAAAGAGCACTCAACTACCTCTCTAGACTGATACCAAGAACTTGCCTGGGCAATTTTGCTGACAGTATCAATGAGGTTTGCATACACACAGACATCTAAACAGCTAAGAAGTAATAAAGCCTTGTTAAGTACCTGATTAGAATAATCCTCTAGCTTCTGAACCAAACTGTCCCACCTCTGAGTTAGTTCTTCTTGATCCTGATCGATTTTACTGGATGCTCTGCCATTCCCAAGGATTTGGGCCACATCCTGACCTAGCTCATTCAGCTGGTCTAGCGTTTGCCGTTTCATACCCATGTCCTCTTTCAAAATCTTAAGTTAAAAGAAAACATAAAAAGACAATATCAAGTATTTTGCTGCCTCTCAGCTTTTAATTCCGGGGGGGGATGTACTACCTGAGCCAGATGCATCATAGGTTTCAAAATAGTTCTCTTGTGTAACAAAGCACTAACAGACACTCTTAAAAAGAGCACATCCCTGAAACAGCTCCTAGAGCCATCAGCAGTATCTCTTGAGTAACAGTTACAAATTATTAGTTCAGGTACAAGCTGCACCAACGTATTAACAAAAAACAAACAAACAAAAAAAACCCAAAAAAACCCAACAACAACAACAACAAAAAACACAAAACCAAAAAACGCAAACCAGAAACGCACACTTTGGAAGACACAGCTGACTGGTGGCCTGCAATAAACTCCAAACCCTGTCAAAAAACCCGGACAGCTGTTCTAAAGTTTGGCACACCAACCTGGAACAGCCATGGAGTAAGTTGTATGCATTTTTTTAAATTCCAGTGAAAGAATCCGGCAAGGAAAGAATATTGGCCTGGCTTCCAAAGTATCATGCATTCACAGCTCCTACTGGGGTCAAACTGGTAGTTTGCCATTCATTTAGTTTATGAGATTTGACAGGATAGAGCAGGATAGCAATACTTACTGCTAGTTTTCGAACATTCACACTCAGGTCTGCTTGATCTTTAAAGTTGCTTGTCTGGACCTTACTCAAAGCCTCCTCTTTCTCAGTTAACCAAGCTTTCAATAAGCACTGCAGATCATAAGAAAAATAGCACAAGAAAATACCAAGTTTGTCAAACAGCTATTGACGATTCCTTCTTTAAGATCTTTGCATTCAAAGCACAGTTCTGCAGTCTTTATATGCGGGAATTTCATCTGGCATTAACAAAAATAGTACATAAAGGGGACAAAAAATATCACATCAGAGAACTAATACTTTCCAGTCAAACAGTTTCAGCAAAACCATTTCTCAATATATCAGAGCACACCCCCTGCCCCCACAAGTTATTTATAATGACCAGATATCCAGAATAAAGCTGACGTAGGACTTAAAAATTATATTAGAATTAAATATATCAAAATGGTATGTACACTTTCTTTTGCTCTCCACCCTTCTTCCTCTGTGATTCAAAACCACCCCATCACAAACATTTTCTCACAGAAGCTACACCACTGATAATTCAGAGCTCTTTTAGTCCAGGCAGTCAGTCAAAGACTCAGATATTAGTCACCTCCCTGTTTACTGTACCTACTTCCAATTGCAAAATAACTTCAGCAAATACTGTCACAATAACTACTGAAGGCTGGAGTGGTCTGCTCTGGATAGTACCAACTCAGGGATCTTGAGCTTCTTCCACTTTTTTCTGGGAAACCTGGCCTATGTCTCACTTCTTCAGTAACACAGCACTCCTATGGAAACTCCAGCAATAACTGGCATCAGGTATCAGGAAGGATTTTATACAGTTTATATTATGTTACAACATATTGCTGGTGCTGCATGGCCATCTCCATAGACTAGAATACCAAGCTCTCTATCAAACTCAGTTGCATAGCCACTGGCACACTGCTACTCCTCTGTGTTTAAAAAAAAATAAATTAAAAAAATAAAATGATACAGCAAGGCAGACCTTTTTGTTCTTTGAACAACACACTTTACAACAGCCACTAGGCTCCTCAGTAGCTGTATATTTTTGGCATTGTCCCAGAACTGACTACAGCAACTTTTGGGCCAAAGGGTTAAGGCAGTTTACATTGCCAATGTAAACCAATACGCAAAATGTACAGACAGCAAATACGAGGGTGGTGGAAATGCCATAAGGCTGTGAGAAACAAAATTGTAACACCACATACTCTGGAAAAATCACGCTGGCATCCCAGCCAACATATTTTATGCATAAGAGGAGCTTAAAAACCCTTCAATGTATTCAATTAATTTCTGCTAAATCAGCAGTCAAAGATAACTCTCCCTAGAAAACTGAAACATAATTATCACAGTGCTAAGAAATATCTGGCACTGATTGAGGAATTCGTTTCCTGAGTGGTAAGAACTGTGTTGACTTGGCAATGTGGTTTCCAAAAGTTTTCTAGGCAGCCACAAAAAGGCTGATGCATCACTATTGCTCATCTCTCCATCTGGTTGGGTGAAATAGAAAATGATAGTACCTAAATGTTTTAGTTACTTTTGTGTTAACAAAGTGTTTGTATTAAAGTTTTTAAATAGTTTCAACTTGTAATTTTTGTAGGTCACTTGATAATTCTTGAGGACAGAGAACTGTAATTCAAACCTGTTAGTAATAAATGCAATTCAGAGTTAAACAACAAATGCAAACCTGGGCTGATCTACACTACCTAAAATAAACTTCTATTTCCTCACTAATTGCTATCTGACATTCTACATTAAATATACACCAATTAATTTTTTTCACTTTTACAGAGCAACATAATTACATATAAACTAAAAAAAGCTGAACACAAAGCAACTCCGACAGAAGATGACACTCCTAACAGTACTGTAATAGTCAGTGAGTGGTCACTTTTCCCCAGACAAAAATAAGGGTGAAAGAGGACAGAAACATGTTCGCATAACGTCATAAAAACTGAGAGCACTTGAAGTCCATACCTTGACATACAGAGTGAGGATTTTTGAGGAATCCTTATTTCTCAACTCAGAGATTTATCTTGCCCAAGAGTTGCCAGAAAACGTTAGCACACAATTTTCTGTATGTATGTACAACATATGATGATGCAGTCTTTTAAAGAAATATATATAAATTGGCATTGGATAAACCAGAATCTGAACCTTGGGTCCAGATTAACAACAAGGTCACATGAGCTGCAAATTCAGCTTATCAATATACTGCAAATAGATATGGGAGGGGTCAGGGAGAAACACATATGCAACCCCCAAAAATGCAGACAAAACATCCCTGTCAAAGAAACCAGGCTGTAACTGATAGCAACAGCTATATCAGCACTGTTCTACTGTTTCCCAATGTCTAAACAATCTGTATGTACTGCAGTTTAAACAATAGCTTACAGTGATAAATAGCATCATTTAAGAAAACAAAACAATTTAAGTAAAACCTTCAAAGGAAAAGCCATCAAATATTTCAAGCTGAGACACAAAACATGCTCTAGTACTAGGCATGCAAACCTAACACATGTAGTTCTGTGACCATATTTTTTATGCCATCAGTTAATTTGCATTTGAGCAGTATATTTAATATATACATAAAATGCACGATATCAAAGCAAGAAAAAAACTCACAGTTCTTCTGAATTGAACTGTTTGCCTGAACTCAGCAAAATGAGATGAGCTGCATGCTTTGCAATATTGACCAAATGTTTTATGTTACCGATTTTGAAAACAGTATCTATTGATTAGTTGATTGCACAGTTGTGTACATGTATCCATGTTGGAAGCACATATACCTTAATTAGGAAAATTTCTGTAATTACGAAACCACCAAACACTTAGTGATTCATTGTCATTTTGCTATCATGGATATTCTGACTTCTTGGCCATCTTGCAAGCTACCTTGGAAATTATTTATAAGGAGTTATGAACTCTCTTTCTTAAACTTCAGAAAATACTTCTCTTGCATCACACAGCTACTCTACTCCTCAAGAAATGCTGGGAACCCAAACAGTAACACAAAATCTAGTTTTTTAAGGCTTTTTTCTGAGAGCTGTTAAACCCTAAGGGGTTTGGGTTTTTTTTTGTTTCGTTGTTTTTTCCCCTCCACAAATCAACCAGTCACTCTGGGTAACTGAAGAGCTACTAACCTGCTCTTCCAGCAGCTCCTGCCATAAAAGCCGAATTTCTTGCAACTTGACTTGTCGTTCCTCAGTCCAACGACAAACTGCTGTCCAGCGCTCGCCAAGCCTCTACAAAAGCAGGAAACACTCATGAACATTCAGGAGCCTCACAAGGAAACTCAAAAATCAGATATTCAACAGCGTAACTTCTACTTCACAGTAACCTCTTTCTACATTATAGCTACCTCCATGCCAGTAATCACCATTGTTGTACTGCACAAAGCCAGAGGTTAAAACTTTCAAAAATATTCACCTATGGCTTTATCTCTGCTCTTGCTGAAGTCAGTGAGCTATTTGATTGACATCAAAAGGAGAGAACAAAGTTGCATGAATTCCATTTCAATAAATTGTGTTTCACGCTCCTTATACTTCAGGTTACAGTCTCACTTCTGACAAAAATGGGAAAATACTTCACACGATATTTCCTAGATAAATTGTGATCATATTGAAATATATTTCCCATCAGATTTTAACTTCCTAATGAAAATTACTTATGTGAAATAAGAGTTGTACTCTGCATCTTCCCATTTTAATGAAACTCCTGAAAGGATATGCTACATAAGTGCCTAAGTCGGTGGGAATGCAAACAGCTTGACTCACCAGAAATTGAGCTTTAAAGACACCAAAGCACTTTTGCAGGTTTTACCCTAAGCAAATTTTAAAATTCTTTACGTTAATATTACTTCTAAAAAAAAAAATATTACTTTAAATTACTTCCTAGGATAAATTGTCTTTAAACAATGTTTAAACAATGTCAATTAACAGTTATAAGCAAAGGTTTTAAGTGCCTGCTACTACCATTAAAAAAAGAGGGCTCTAACATTTTACCTGCAATTGTTCCTCCAGAATAGCTGTTGCACTTTCCCCACTGCTTTCATCAACAATGACGACCATGTGCGTTAGGGAGTTTACTTTCACCTGTTCTGTCTCTAGGTCACTCTGCAGGCACTAGAAGAACAAATCAGAGGTTACCAACTTTGAATACATTTGCTAATCTGCTATTTTGGGCATAGTGACTAACATAACTGCTGTGACAAAGTACTTCAGATTCAACAGTTAAGCACAGATTTTACCACTGGGAATCACTGCACAGTTTAAATAAATGTAAGCAAAAGACTGCTAGAAATTAACCCAAAACCATTCTGTTAAAATGCTGGAAAACATGAAGGAGTGTTTTAAGCTGTATGCACCATACTCAACCAGGAGAATCATATGACAACCGCATTAAGTTCCTATATGTCTACTGTTACAGGGAAGAGAGCTTAAGTGTTTCTAGAAAAAGCTAATATTGTTAATAAGCAAGTATCGTAGGGCATGCCAAACAGGGAAAAAATCACTTAAAACACTCATCTTTTAATAGTTGACAATGTGATGCTCATAAGTATCAACAGTGCTATAATTGATCATAACATTCAAAGACAATAGTTGAAAACTGCAGAAAGCATACAGTTCTGATTAGTTTGAAATAATCTGTATATTTAAATAGTCATACAGCTTCTGGAGGAACAGATTCCATGGTTAAAGCCTACCTCCGAAATATCTCTGCAAGATCAATATGCCTTCACGGTACTCTAAATATCACTTTTCATCCCAGAATATCCTAAGCTACTCCATGAACAATGCGCCTCAAACCCCCCATACTTTGAAGACAGAGGAAAGAATGCAAGTGTGGGACAGGAAATTACACAGACTAAAAATACTCCGCAGTTCTTGCCCTGTGAGGTATGTCACATGCTGGGGAGAAGGTCAAACCTCAGCACTGAGTACAAAAACCAAAGCTGCAACCACAACAAGTATCAAAAGGCCGTCTTTCTCCTTCAGAAAAACGCTGCAGGCCAGAAAGGCTGGACTCCCATCCAGAAACTAAAGTGAGACACAAACCACTTCCAAACCCTTGTGCACATCAGAGAGCAGTGTCTATGCATCCCCTTAGGATGCGATCCCTGTAAAAGCAGGGACTGGAATCAGTGACTTGGGAGGGCCTTCCTGATAGTTTTAGCTCCTGCATTATTTTAATCTGCAAGTCTCAAGCATGCTTTAGCAAAGCCTGCCAAGTCATTGAAGGCAAGTTTGTCCACAGTATATTTCATACTGTCCCTCACACCAACAATTTACCTGGAAAGGCCTCATTTCCTAGATGAAGTGAGGGTAACACAATTTCCCCTACAGGTTTCGCTTCCTGCATGAAGCAAAGATAACAGTTTCTGCTATAGTCATCAGTGCTCAACTGTTCAGTTAAGAAAGCACTTCCAGTAAGTTCCAATTCCTTTCTGCCCCATCATCGTCCTTTTCCAAACAGCAAATGCAGCAATGCAGCCCCTCAGCATCCAGCCATATATGACTTCTGATACAATCAAGTTTCTCAGTTAAGGAACCCACCAACATACACATCTTTCAAATACTTCTCCCATAAGTGTTACGTAACAGACAAAAAGGTTTACTTTATGTTCTTCCAGCTGTTTTTGAAGGGACTCCAAATCTTCTGCTAAGAGCTGAGATTCCATCTTCTGAATGCGCTCCTCTGTGACCGTCAGCCAGTCAGACAGCTGCTGCAACTGCTGCTTCTGGAGCTCCATCAGCATGTCATGCAGGCTGCAGGGGGAAGCACAGGCAGAGTTATTTCAGAAGCAGTTTTCCCAAGGAAAGAGACTAACTTCTAGTTCCTATAGGAAAGAAGCAAGGCCATTCACAAACCAGCTAGCTATCATCACATAAAATGTTCACCATTAAGCTAAGGAACACAGTTAAGTACCCTTGTTTCTTTCTCAAGGAAAAAAAAAGTTAGTGAACTACAAAACTTGTATCAGGGATTGTTTCTTACAACAGGGATTTGCTGCTAATAGAGCCTCTGCTGAGAGTTGCAACAAAATGCACTTTCTCTCTTGATGTGCACTCTTAGCCTGATTACCCACAGGTGGGAAAACATTCTTCTAAGTGCTTTTTAGTTGTGTAAACACACACGTAGCTATCCACATCTACTGTATGCTTTATTGAGGAACTTAAACTACTGAAACAATATTAAAAACAGTTACGCAACTACTGCATGTAGATACCAATATATTTAGTCTGGCACACTTACATAACATAACAGTCACAAAAACACTTTTATTTAAGAATCCAAAAAAAATCAGTTATATTAATTTCTTTTGTTTTACCTTGGAAAGTATGAAGAAGGTGAATTTCATGTTATAAACTGAAGAGGTAATTCTGAAAAAAAAAAATCTTACAAATGGATGCAAACCAACTCCTCCAAGATGCAGGAAGCACCAGAGGTTGGTCCTGCAGCTCTAGGAGAGGTTGTGTGCCATGACTCACCGGGACTGCCTGTCCATGCTCTCCACTCTGAGCTCCTCCCAGCGGGAGTTCAGCAGCAGCATTTGCTCCTGGATCTCAAACTCCTCTTCAGGTGAGAGATTCCCCTGGGCCACCAGTTGGTTTCCAGCCTGCAGAACGCTGCCCACACTGCTCTGGTGCGCAGTCAGTTCCATCATAAAAGCCTGGAAATGGTACAACCAGCCATGTCACCGTGATCTGTAAGCTCCTACAAGAGTTTATGAATTTGTAAATGTCCTAATAAATTGTCATGTTTGAAACAGTGCTGCAGAATCAGCTGGCACCATCAAACACACAAGCATGGCAGACCTATTCCTCTCTATGATAGAAGATTCTCCATGAGCTACAAAAATTCTGAAGCCAGTAAAATAGAGTTAATTGAGGAAAAAAAAAAAACACTAACCACCTCAGAGAAAAAGCTGTTTGTAAGAAGACAGCCTTTAAATGAATGTACCAAGAAAATAAAACAGAAACTTACCTATGGCCAACAGAACATAAAACAAGATCTGAAATGTATCACAGAAAAGCAAATAAAACCCTATGAGTTAATAACATTAAAAATTCACATACTTAATATAAATCAGAACACCTCTTCCTTTGGCTCATGGCTTTAAAACTGTAGCACAAGAAAAAAAAAAATTCTTCATATTGATCAGCATTCAGATTTTAAATTCAATTGTATGTAGTAAGCTGACACAGGAGAAAACTAAAACATCTAACATGACACTTGAAACATTTAGCAACATTAGAACATTTGTTCAGACTTGGAACATGAACCAAAATGAAATAATTTGGAAACAATAATTTGGAAGCAACAATACATGTTTCTGAAATAAACTATGCTAATCATGACAGGGAGACCACTGAATTAAACTGACATGATTATCAATTTCAGCATTGCCCTCATTTAACAGCAAGTGACGTATGGCTGACCAGGCTTTTTAGTAGTTGGCAGCAGAGAAGCATGAATCAGCCTGGATCAGCCTGTCTTTGTATTATAGACACCAATGAGCCACCGAAAGTTGATTAAAAAAATACATTAAAGTTTCAAAGCATGTTCCACTGTAAGTTCTCCTAAAAAGATTTATTTCAGCTTCAAGAAGCTATTATTTGTCAACAAAAACACACAAACAATCAAAATCACCAAACAGCATCACACTCAGAGGTGCTTTTAATTTAGAAAAAGCAGGACAAAAGAAATAGAATGGCAGGTTTTGGATAAGGACTTAGGGAAGTCCTGCAGCTACACACACACACAAAAAAAAAAAAAAAAGAATTTAAGAGAAGCTTACTTCATGGGTGGAAAATTGCTCTTTGACTTCCTCAACATCACCGGATATTTCCTCCTGTTCCCGAAATGCATCCTCAGCTGACAGCAACCATGTAAGAACTTCTTCCAGAGCAACTTGGTAGCTATCCAAGTCCATATCTACCTCTGTCACTGTGCTGGGAGTCTCTGCTCTAGAACTGCCCTGCTCCTCTTCAAGCGCTGCAGCCTAGGCAGCCAAGAGAAAAGCGATGTCTTAAATGGGCACAGAAGATGCCTTCCCAAATGATACTAAAAACAGAACAACTAAGATGCCTTTTAATCCTTCATAAAATGTTAAAAGTAATCGTTGGGTATGTTTTAATGAGAAGGGCCATGGTCACCACTAATGAACTTTCATTTTAAAATAACCTGGATAGAAAAGACAACTTTAATCTTGCTCTTTTAACAGTGGATCTCACACCAAAACAAAAACCCATCACTACCACCACCACCACCACAAGTCCTGTGGCAAACTCAGTTAAAGATTTTGGACCACCCTCTCCAGCTTGTCAAGACAAGTGAGAAAGAAAAGCAGAAGAAGGAAGTATAACTCAGATGGAGCTTTATACCTCAACACGCAGGATTTTGTACATGAATCAGAAAAGAAGAAAAAGGAAGACAGAACGACTGAAGTCAATCACAAAGAAGATGCCATGATTTTTCATATTTTCCCAATTGTGTTGCCCAAGATAGAAGGCATGTTCCAGAGATAACTGACAAGCCTGAAGATCAGCTAAAATTACAACTCAAGAAAAGCCAGGCAGACTTTGATGACAAACACACCTGCTGCATGTTGAGCTCTCCATCCTCACATTCCTGCTTGTACCTCCTTGGAAGGGTCTCCACCTCCCGTATGTCTTCCATAGTAACTTGCTTAGGAAGGACCTCAAACAAAGAGGTTAAATACATAATAATAGACTTTTTGTCTGGAAGCTGTACAGCAACATCTGCATCAAAAAGATAAAATATGAGGGAAAATAAATGAAGCTGCTGCTTTTCTAAATCATTACTTAGAGTACAGTTAAGACTGTACATATAGTGTAAATCACAGGTTCTCCTGTTAAGTAGCCTTTAGTAAGCTTTAAGTTAAAAGGCCAGGTTTGACATATGTTGAAAGCAGTATGAAGGAGGAAAAATTTTTTAAAAAATAATATTCTACATTTGAAAGTGAATTCACATTAAAAGGCATGATCTTTCTGAAGTAAGAGCCCAAACCTGAAGTTACTAAGGAATAAAAATTGTTTGGGGAAAATTATTCTGGAGCATTTCCCAAGCAGAAATGCAGTTCAGGGACAGTATCCTGCATAAACAAACATTTCCACTTAAGTTCTATCCCCACTCCCAGCACTGGTCAGTTTATTTTCTTACTTTTCATATAGAAAAGAGTTTTACCAACTCAGGTTCACTTATCTCTCAGTTTATGAGTGCTACCCATTCAGTTAACACTTTTTAAGAAGGTGGTGCTTGAATCTATAAAGTTTCAGAGCTTGTCTTACAGAATGAATCTTTGAAGACTCACTTCAAAGCAGAGCGACAGCTCAGGATTTTAAAAAGAAGCCATAAAAGCTTCCTGGTACATGGTAAGTACGCACAGCACTGGCAGCTACTGCTACTCAGTGTATGTATAAAGAACGAAAGATCATGAGCTCTTAAGCTATCCCATTCTAAATAATGCTCTACTTCATCTGAAAAGCACAGACCCTTGCAGTAGAACTCCTACCTAAAACAAAACAAAGCCAGAGTACCAACTTCACCTTCTGTATACTGTCTCTAAATGGTAAGTCAATCTGAACCTTAACATTCAAGAAGCCAAAGCATATGCACGCACAGACACACCCTTACCCTACAAATTACATTCTTTTAAATTCAAATTTAAGGGCTTGAAACAAAATATCACTGCACAAAAATGCTGGAATTTGTATTCATAGTAGATGTCAACAGAAAAAATTTCTTTCAAGAGAGATCAAAAAAACTTCTAGTCACATAAAATAACTATATCCCACCTTCAGGATCCAACAGTTTCTCAATTCCCAAGTGGTTCTTGGCTATGCTGAAAGCATGTTCCAGTCTCTCAGCTGGGGACATCTTTATAACTTTATCCCAGCTGAAAAGCTCAGGTCTAAAAGTAAAGACAAAACAGGAAAGAAAGCAACAAACTTTATCTGAAGAAAAAATTCCATACCATGCAGAATATGAAGTTATGGATATGAAAGTAGCTACCTAAGTAATATAAATATACACATACATAGAAAATAGAAACATAAGTGCAGATACAGAAACACATAAATACAAATACGTGATTTCTTTTTATTAGTGAGAATCTGGCAATCACAAATCAATTAACTGACTGCATGTCCACAGGAACATGTACCTTTCATTCTATGTATTCTATACATATACTTATTGACTGCAACAGGAGATAAAATACTATAACAAGAAAATACATAAACTCTGTGTTTATAATTTATTCCAGAACCAGTTTTCTTCAACTGTGTCTTTCACAGCATAACTGTTACTACGTGCTTTCTGTGTCAGGCTCTGCTGAGTAATCAAGAATTACTCTGTTCCAGGAGAGCTTCATTCCAAACTTGTGATGTGGCTCAGTGACCACTCCAGACCATCACAGCCAGGAGCAGCAGCGGTCTCCACCCCTGCTCACTCACCCTGCCCCATGGCCTTTTTCCCTCATTTAAAACAAACAAACAAGAAAACCCACCTACAAAAAAAACCCACTCCACCACAAGTGCTCATAAGAGTCACAATGTGAATCAGACCAAAGAGCTGATCAATTTACAGTGCCAGCAGCCTTCATCTCACATCAGCGTTAACCAAACCAACTCTCCAGTCCAGCTGTGCACCCAAAACATACCAGCAAGTCTCAAGGGGAAAGAGCGGAGCAGGAAGCGGGGTCAGCAAACAGGGCCCCCTCCCAGTGGTACCCACACCGACAGGGCACGACCAGCCTAGTGCTGCAGCAGCACAGCCACAAGACTACAGAGCCATTGAAATGCTTCCCGTTCCCCTGTAATAGTGGCTTCTCGTTAAAACACTGCTATTGATTCTGTGCTTTGTAGAAGTTGGGGAAGAAGAGACAGGCTCGTCTTTAATTGTTTTAATACTTAATTCAGTTGTAAATTGACCCGAGAGTATCCTTTTAGCATCTGTCGAGTCACTACACTTTGTGAAACAGGAAGGCCGTAAGCCAGCAGGCTCAGAGAAGCAAAAAGCCAGAGGAAGGTGGGGTAAGCAGGGAACAGATCTATGCGGAGATCCTGATATAAGCTAGCAGAATACTGTACCTCCATGTAAGAAGCAACAGGATAACCACATAGATTCACATAAAGCTTTAGCAGAGACTCTTACTTTGAAAAAACACATTGCAATAAGTAGATTGTATATGTACTACCTGCACACTGCCATGATAATACAGAATTTAATAAAATGCAATCTAGGTATTTACCTATGAGCAAGGAAATTATAACAAAGAGCAGAATTCAATTCAAAGAGGAGCTAAGCTAATAGTAGGAAATGAAAGTGAACAGCACAGTAAAATGTTAAATGTCCTATTACCTCATATAATTTTATTAAGTACTGCAAGTGTTACAAAGTTACTAGATATTATAGCCAAGAGGTAGCACTGGTAACAATTGTTGATAGATACATAAAGAGAAAAGCAAGTTACTAAACCTCTTAATGGGATCCACCAAAATTCCCCTATACTAAGTGTCATATTAATCTGAATTAAAAAAGCAATATTAAAAATGCCCCTTAGGCAGGGAAGCTCCACTGTCTGGGCAAGCTAAATAGCTTTGTTGTCCTACCACTTCTGCAACCTGCCCCAATCCGCTTGCTCCTTGCAAGTGCCTTTTAAAGCCTCTCTTTCAAAGTTAACCTAAATTTAAACCCAGCTCAAGATTTCTCAATAGTGTGGGGAAAACAGTACTTCCCTGGCTTAAAGGACTGATGCCCCGGGACAGCAAAGCTGAATTCTGATGTGCTGACAGCTGCCAAGCTCCCAGGAAGAGGGAATAAAAGGCTCAGAGATCAGCAGAGCCAGGTAACTCAGAAATTTTAGGAAGCCAGAGGAAAGCACAGTTACTCAGTTCAAGTTTCCAGAAGGTGCTTTTGCTGTTTAACAGTGCTCTGAAAAGGGCAGACCTCACCAACTTCAGATCCTGCAAAGCCCAGGCACATAGTCACAATGTGTAAGGACAACAAACAGCCTGAAGACAATTTTGCTACCTCTCTCCTTCTGCTTCCCTCAGGTCAACAAGGTCTCACTTGCATCTAAAGCTGGCACTCTCTCCATCACAAAGCTTCACATGTTCAGCAGCAGAGCTACGCCACTACAGGCAATTACACTGGTATGAAAACCACCAGTACAGCTCACACTATCCAGAGAAGGGGCTTAGTAATACTCCTGATAAACTCCAGACAGACCTTTGCTAGTATCACTCTGCATTTGCAGAACAGTCCTTCCAAACTTTCAGGAGCCCTCAGTGTGGTGCAGGCGCTCCCCAGGCATCCATGCAGGCTGAACACAAGCCAGCGCTGGTCTACAAGGCCATAGGTGCATCAGGGGAGACCCGTCCTGAAGCCAGTGAGCCTGTGACAAGAGTCTGTTATTTCAGTCAGCACAGGCCAAACGGGCACTTAGGAGCAGAGAACAGCAGGCTCAAAGTGAACGCATGCTCTTGCGAACACTTTTTATCTGCTGGGTATAAATATTCTGGGTATTTGTAAAGCACTTGCCATGTCAGATACCTGGTCACCAGGAGGTCTGGTTAAATTTTAGATATTATCATACTATTACCATGTTAAAATGGTTATTTATGATTAGAGAACAGTCAGCCCTCACAAAGCAATGAGCTGACGTCATTTAAAGTATGCTGGATTAGAATGGCTTGCCCAGAAGCAGATCTCAAAGTAAATTAAAAAAAAAAAAAAAACACCACAAAAACAAAACAAACAAAAAAAAAACCAAAAAAAAAAAAGAAAGAACTGGTATGTAAGTTTCATAGGATTCTGTAATGATGATTTCTTTAGACTACCAAAGAGTTCTCCAAAAATCAGAAAGAACACAAAAGGTCTGTGCAAAGAAGCTTTAACAGCATTCCTTGTAAAGTATAATGAACAGTGTAATGAATATGCCACAGGTACCTGAAGTACTCTATTACCCTTTGATTCTTCTGCTCAATAGTTCTCCTGAAAGAACTGCATACATTGTCTTTCAAACAATATACACTCAAAAAACTAAGAAAAGCTACAGAGCCTGTCTTTCTTACTCCTTCATTTTGAAGCTTCTGTGTCTTGATACCAAAGTGATATGGCAAACTTGAATTGAAGAAATGTTTCCCTTTGCAGGGGAGGTAGAGCAGGACAGAGGAAGTACAGGGGAAGGTGGTCAACCCCCCCTGCAGAGACCCATTCAGCATATTCGCTGTACAACACACACTAAGCGGGATGTAAATCCAATTCAGTTAGCAAGTCTGTGTGCATGTGCAGGAACTGAGAGAGTTACACTGCTGCTTTGGCTCCATCCTTCGCAAGGCTCTAGCAATATCCCTCCACTGTTATCGTTACCACAACAAAAAAAAACTAAAACCAAACAATGAATCACCAAAACAGGCTAGTCAAATGCTCAAGCATGAAGACATGGGGAAAAAAAGCTGCTTACTTCATTAGGTCTAAGATAAGCTAACATTTGCTACTTACTTGTGTCTGTGGATGACAGCATTAAAGGCGAGTCCATCTGCCCAGCTCGTGGTGAAGTTCAGAACATTGACCTGACTGTAAGGTCTCGTGGACTGCCGAACCCAGCTGAGCAGGATCTTCTCACTGTTGGTCTGCTGCAAATCTGACATGATGTTCTTCATGACATCCTTCACCTGCAAGACAGCAGCAACTACACCTTAGACACGTTCTCCACTTTTCCTGCTTACAAAACCTTTGAACCAAACTATTTCACAAATTGGGAAAGGGCCTTTCCCATTAAAAGCTATGAATCAAGCTCTAACTCCTTGCACGAAATTTGTGAATAGGAGTCTTCAAGGCCATCTTTGCACTCTACTAATTACAAGAACCAGTAATGCTCCATGTCACTTATTAGTGACACATCACTCTTATGTTACAATCCTCCTCCCTCTCAGTCCCGCCTACACTAAGCGTGGGTTATAAAGTTTCTCACTGTCTTGTGCTGGGGTTCCGCCAGTAAGCAAACGCCAAAAATACAGCTTGCAGAGGTTTTCTGCAAGAAGAAGATATCTGCTCAGCCAACACAAGTAGTTTGTTGTTTGGGTACTATGCGTAAGCATCCACCAAAGTCCTTCTAAGCAAATTCAGTGATACTCTCAGGTAGCTGGCTAAACCAGGAACAATTCAATCTATGAGACTGAGAAACAAACTTACACAGCAGCATATAGATGCAAGCCCAAACCAGCAACTGAGTTAGTAAAAAACTACCTGCAAAGAGAAGTGCGTAGAAGTCTTGAGGAAGGAACATAAATGCAGTGCTTCAGGCTGAAAAACCTCTCTGCAATTAACAGCACCAGGAACTGAACTAAGAGGCTGAGTACAACTGAGCACACACAAGAATATGTGTCATGGGAGGCAGCCAATAGACAGAGGTCAAAAGCCAAACACTGGCCTGCCTTTGTTTACCAGCCCAAAATAGAAGCAGTATTTTCTGCCACCAAAACCCCAGGAAGGTTTGTGAGAATCCCAGCAGATTGATGCACACGATTCCTGGAAAGAAAGAGATGTCACAGCAGCCTCTCACCTGCCAGTGCAAGATAATGCTCCACAGCAGCCCCAGTGTCAGCTTGTGATTTCCATCAACGATGTCAGTTCCTCCAATATTCACCAACTCCACCTAGAGAGGTCAGATCAACTCTATATTAAACACTGTTGTCAGAGCTTCAAGTTGCAACCCCACCCCATATTCCTGACTGTCCAGTCACATATTATCAAGTGCTCTGAAATAAAAAGTAGTTAGAATGAGAGAACTGGAGATGACAGATTGCTGTCTATCTGAATTTGTCATGACAACTGCTTAAACATGACAAAAAATGGCACCAAAGAAGATACTCCACTGGGAGAGTTTTATCCTATCCTCTAATATATAGATGCGTACCAGCAGTCAAAACTGACCAATAGAAATGCAAACATGAAGGATCTGATATTAAAAAAAAAAACAAACTTAAGTAATTAAGAATAGGTTTGTCCTTCGCATGAACTAGCATCCAAATGGGACAAGTTTATACAAGACGACTGAAAGCTCAAGGGAAAAATAAAATTTTCATGTTTCCTATATGCCTAGGAGCCCAGATAGACTCGGTGACACTCTAATTGAGATCATTAGAAAGACAGAAACATGGAAAGACAGAGGGGGAGATTACTCGAGTAAGCGAGAGGGCAGGAGATGTTACCCTCTCCTGCATCAAGTATTCAGCCCTCGGGAGAAGCGAAGCTTAGAGCACTCTATCAGATACTCACTCAGTGCTAAACTGAATTGGGGCATCAAGTCTCCACTCAGTCAACGCAGGGAAAGCAGCACTAACTGGGGTCCCTCCAAAAAGTGGTTCAAACAGCAGCACACTGCATTAGTCACCACCACGCCTATGGAAAGTGGGTGAGGAAAGCTGCCCATGGCAGGTGAGGCAGATGCCTCCCTGGGTGTATGTACACGAAGCAGACAATGCAACGCACTCCCACACAGGGCAGATGGTGGGGCTTCATTCTTCTAAATAACCTGAGCCAGGAGCATCCTCCAGCCCCAGGGGCATGTGGCACAGTGCATTTCACCTCAACAGTGAAGCTTTTTCCTCCCTTTCTCACACCTGCTCCAAAACAAAGTAGTGTTGTCCACAGTGCTTACCAGAAACACCTCCCAGCTTGCATTAACCCCAAGAACTGTATGTGGGCATTGCTTGTGATCACAACTGGTCACAGAGACAAAACCTGTACCAAGGAGCTGACTAGCGATTAAACAATATGGACAATCACAGGACAGTAACTGAGCCCACGCTCTGGCTCTCAGTGGATGTAACAATGACAGAATAGACAAAAACAAATGAAGTTTAATTTTGTTTTAGAGGATATTGCTGAAATCCAAGAATATAATGGTATTCCAGGAATATTTTCCCTCTTAACACACAATCACGAATAGCTTCAGTCCTGCAAAATGTACTTGTAACCTCATTGCTTTCAGATACCATCTTGACAATTTTCGATTCCCCATAGGTCTCTCAGGAGAATCAAATCAAAACCGTGTTGCAAGATTAACATGGAACCACAAATTACACTTCAAAGTACTAAGGAAGCTTGTGGATTTGTGGATTGTCCTCTCCCAGTTTTTACAGCAGCTGGAACAGAATCTTACTGCAATACTCTTTGCGAATACCAGGCATATACTTTAAGATAACTGTAAAATTAAACAGGCAAAAACAGGCCAAAAGAATCACCGGTGTGGATCATTAAACAGCTCAGTGGAAAGCACGCTAGAACACAAGGAGCAAAAAGAAAGACTAAAGGTCAAGGGCACAAAAATAAAACAATTACATTGCAAGAGATTTTTTTCACCTATAATAGAAGAGAAGCACTCCTGAGAATGAGTAACAAAAAAACACTTCACATTTTTTAATCGCGTGCCTATAACAACAATAATAATTAATAATAGTAATAATAACGCATTCCTCTTGCTATCTACACCATACATAAAAGAAAATACTCCATATGCTCATTTTTGTATTTTAATGATTCTGAACTAAACCAATGTTTTGCAGGATGCTGTCAGCAATCCACTAGGATGTTAGGTGGACTACTAAGACTAAAGCAAAGATAATCAATAAAAGAAAGCTGACAGTAGATAGCCAGTACTCCTGACAGTAGACTGATACTGGCTATATGGAATGATTTCCAGAGGATTATTTTTTTAATTATTTTTAAAAACTTGGTCCACAAATCAAAAAAGTGGAAATTCATTACACAATCATACTGCTCATCAGATGG
The DNA here is from genome assembly GCF_947461875.1 of Haliaeetus albicilla. Classification (NCBI taxonomy): domain Eukaryota; kingdom Metazoa; phylum Chordata; class Aves; order Accipitriformes; family Accipitridae; genus Haliaeetus; species Haliaeetus albicilla. Next base: position 11,247,949 of record NC_091489.1, on the reverse strand, counting down.
ACGAGGTTCACAGGATCACTTGAAGATCTACACCTTAGGCTTGTCTGATCTTTACAGTACATATTTAAACGCTTTTATAAATTATTTCAAAAGTTATGAATATTGTATAGCCCACAAGCTCTCAGCAACAGAACACAACTGCTTCTCAGTGGATGCCTTCTCCCTTCATCTTAACACACGCACACTTTCTAATGAAGTTAAGCAGTAGGTATAAATCATGTACATGACCTTAACAACCTTCAGCTAACTAACACCACCTGTTTACTTCTAGAAACCCAGATCCTGCCAGCTTAACGAAGAACTAATTATTGTAATTCAATATTATTCATTTATTATCTTCATAAAATAAATAAATTTCAAGCTGGAAGGAGTCATTACTTATCCTTAGAAAAAAATTAATCAAATTTACAGTACCTCAAAGAAGAAAAAAAAACCCAAACAACTCACCACTAACTTTGGCTACTTCCTAGAAATATGACACTAGTCCACCAACACAGGGGGGAAATTGCAGTATTATACAGCATGTTTGTATCACTCTTCAGTCAGCAGTTTACATAAATGTCAGTGCCTTTTTCCATTAGATGTATTTTATTACCAGAACGTTCTTAAGTTTAGTGCCCTGATACTCACAAATAGAAATTCTAACTATAGAGAGTACTCTTATCAGGAATTATTCTTCAGGGGGAAAATAAAATCACTTTACTACAGCACTACTTGCTTCCAGGCAGTAAAAAATAAAACCAATAATTATTCTCATTTTTCTTAAAGAAGGATTGGGGTTTGTTTGTTTGTTCTTCTGATGAGTTACCAAAGCTCCAAATTAGGAACAGTCAGTACATATCTGGCAGAACTGACAGATGTCAACAGAAAGATCCTCGTGGATTTTGAGAGCAGGACATGAAAAAACAGACACACAAAACCTGTTATACCCTTACCGATTTTTGCATAAGTTACTCATCTTCACTGGAAATTAGTTCTTTGTCCTGCCAGGTTCATGAGCTATGCATAGCAGAGTTTCAAATCAGCTTTGTTTTTGGAGCTGAACACTTCTCAGCAAAACACAGTTTAGTTAATACCATTATTAAGTTAGCATTTTAAGATTTCACAAAATTGCCAGACACTGAAATTCTACATCAGATATGGAAAACTGAGAACAGTTTACCCATCTCGCTGAATTCTCATTTTGGGTACCAAAAATCTTTATTCTCTGCATTTTGAACTCATTTACACACAGGAATAAATTAAAGAGTTATCAAAAAGTTGTGGAAAAACATGCTTACGTTGTTCTGATGCAAGACCTGCAGTACTCGGTTCACATTATTTAAGGCATGTACTCGTGTGGAACCTCGTTCTTTAGGCTGAAAAGAAAAAGTTACAATCTGTTCGCACCAGAATTAACTTGACAGATCAAACAAAATAAATGATAGAGCAAACAGAAAATGCCTTAAATTTTCTCCAATTTTTTTTTTAAATAGAAACAAAAACCAAACCAGCTCATCCACAACAATTTAAAAATAAACATCAAAATGAAAACTGGTCAGAATAGTATTCCTGAATTTGAAGCACATGACAAGCCTTGGATTCAACATACATTTCAGTTCATCTTCAGCAAGTCCAGAATTTTTATTCCCAGCATCTGCAGAATTATAAACTGGCAATACAACAGCAAAGTGGGAGTTCCCGGGGAAAATCTGAGGGTTTTGAACGTTTGCCAGAGTAGTTGAAATTTTTTGGCTCCCAAGAGGGAACAAGCAGCAATTTGTTTTTCTGGCACTAAAAGCCTGCTAAGTCTTCACATACTGGGAAGAAGTTACGCTTCCTGACTTTCCCTTCCTTTTAATATCGGAGGAAGGGAAGGGGGGAAAAAAAAAAAGAAAAAAAAAGGAAAAAACCCACTGCAACTCTTTACAATACCTGCCAGTCCATTTGCTTTTAATCACTGTAATTTAACTCCTGGGGCAGAACATGATCATACTGCAAGAGCATGGAGCTGAACTTGGAATACAGTAATCAACAAAATTAGAAACCAAAAAAAAAAAACCTTACATTGTCTTCAATATACTTCAAATCAGACCACAACTCATTAGAAGTACTAGTAAAATGCATCTGTTTAAAAAACAAAGCAAGCTTGCAAGGTGAAATTACAAATGGCTGAAGGTTCCCCAGAATGTAAATAAACAACTCTGAGATTTATTATAAATAGTGAAATCAATAATCTAATCCCCAGGGATAGCACAGGTTTCACCATGCCTCAGGCATCTTTTTGAAGAGGCATTGATGTTAGCAGGAGAAGAATTTTCAGCTCCACACACGCTCTTCCAAACAAGACTCGAGTAGTTTTTAGCCCTCTCCTATTAGTAGGTCATAAAGAATTTTTCAATGGAGATGCAGATTTTTGTATTGCCTACTAGCTGTTATCATTTTTCTCCCGACTTTTTTTCTTTTTTAAAGGATCTTTCATGAGCTTATTTGAAAAAGTCCACAGGTATCCAGCTAAAGGCTGTTCTTCCAGATCATCCAGAAGCAGACCTTTAAAAGATCTCTATTAACAATATACATTATGCAAGTAACACCCCTGGCTTTACATACTTTGCTAAACAATGTGTTTAACCCTCAAGAAAAGGTTACACAGCTAACTTCAGCCTGACCCTATATCCCATGAGTAGAGTTCATGGGAATTTCACTAGAACTGTAGAGAGCAAGTATGTATTACAAGCAAAATAGATTTTTAAATAAACTAAACTAAAAGAATCACATGCCACAGTTTGGGTTTTGTGCGTTTTGTTTACTTGGGTTTTTTTTAATAAATGGCAATATGACTTACACACATTTCTCTTACCAGAGGTTTCCCTGTCAGACCCTCCAAAAGGTCCAAAAGCTTCCTTCCATCTTTCAGATCCGTGAACATGTCCTTAACTGGGGGCTTCCCACTCTGCAGAAAAAACGAAGCAGTAATAAAGATAGTGTTTAAGTAAAACCTCCCTGAAAAAGGCACTTTTTCCTTTTTATCTTTCACTTGATTCTTATTTAGTACTAAACGTAGTAAATAGAAGCTAGGGCACTGTGACAGCTATCAGGAAGGCATCCTTCCCTTCTTCAGCATTTTCCTTCTCCCCACCTCTATGACTCTGTGCATCAGCAGCCTAGTACCGAGAAACTGAATAAGCACATCCTGGTTCACGTTAGGGTAGTTGTGTTAACATGCAAAGACGGCAAAGAACAAAACTTGGCAAATTTGAGGAGTCATTTGAGAAAGAATGCTTTGGTCCAGCTCCATCTAAAGGAAGAAGAAACTGGGGCTTTTCAGAAAGAAGCTATTGAGTCAAATTCTCTCAGATTTAAAAAAAAGAAAAACCCAAAAAGGACTTGGAATTGAGCCCTGTATAAGGGGCTGCCACTCTTCTAGACAGGTAGTAGATCAAAAGGTGCAACATATATTGAAACAAATTAATCATTTTCTCTGCCCTGGAAAAAGAAGCAAAATGTGAAATTAAGAGCTATTCTAAATCATACATTTCTAATATTCATTTCCTTTGGGGGTGGCGGGACTCTGTACAAGAACAGTGGTACATGACAGAAGAACGATTAAACTTTCACACTCCCTTTTACTCTTATTTCTTCTCCAACCCTAAGAAAGTTAACATAGGAAAGTGTTCCAGGGCAGGGGGAGAAGACACTGGCAGCCAGCGGCTAAGTAACTGCATTTGCTTTGTAATATTCATCTGCTGACTGCCAGGAGATCAATTAAGCTACTGCTTTCAGTGTCTCTTTGAAGTGCCAATTTGAGAAGAAAAGTATTTTCTAAAAAGTACATAAAACTCTAATACTGCCTTTTTCTATCACCTTGACTTTATAACATTGCTCTTCAGAAAGAAAGCTGTCAAAGGCCCATCTTACATGATATGAATTAGCTGACATAGATCTCCTCTACCTTCACTTACCTCCTCCTGCCCTGACAGCTGCTTGTCATTGCCAAATACTGGCTCACAAATCAGAGAGCGAGCTGAACTTCCCACTGAACCCCATTTTCTGGCAAATATCTGTTGCTCTCCAAAATTCATAAGGGTTTTTCTTAAGTGTCCACTTTAATTAGATTTGATACTACTAAAACTATTCACAAGAAATCAGAGTTGAATAGCTGCAGAGCCATATTTTAATCTCCTGTACAGAAACATACCTAAATGTAACTCATAGTATCAACCAGCTAAACAGTGGCAAGAATGATCATGTAACTAAGGTCACTTCTTAAACTACACGAATGCTAGCCCCAGTGTCCGATATGAAATTAGTTTTGCAATGAATTTTTGTGACAAATTTATGCTCCAATTACTTTCGCAAGTCATGCTTAAAAATGTGTATATACACATGTTGACACATACTTAGGTAAAGGGTGTAGAAAGGTACAGAGCTGTCAGACCAATACCAGATAGGAGTATTTGTGAAATACCAGCATTTGATAACTTTCTGCCATTACATATTGTCACTTCCCAAGCTCAACTACACCCTTTCCAGCAGAGCAAGGGACAAGACTTTACTCCTAGTGCATGCACTTATCACAGGTGATTCAGATGCTTCGCTGCTGCATAGCAAGTTAACCAAACCTTTAAAGCATACTGGAGCAGGAGAACAGGAATACCTAACAACAGATGCAGGGAAGCTTCTTGTACAGTTTATAGTGTATAATGTGAGGAGATGATCCACAGTGCAATTACCCCAGATGGCAGAAAAATTTGGTTTAAATTTGGTTTGCATCACCACACAGAAGATACTAAAAGTAGGTTGGTAAGGGCACGAGGAAATTGTCCATGTGTCCAGAAGAGCAGACAGAAGGAACTAACAGAGGTCTCACTGGATGCAATACAACTCAAACACTCGTCATGAAAGCAAATAGCTGTTAGCCATTGAAGCGTGGGGTCTCACAAGAGCAGAGTAGAGGGGAAGAATCACCTCCCTCGACCTGCTGGCCATGATTCTTTTTCTGCAGCCCAGGGTACGGTTGGCTTTCTGGGCTGTGAGCGCACATGGTCAGCTCATGTCCAATTTTTCATCCACCAGTACCCCCAAGTTGTTCTCGGCAGGGCTGCTCTCAATCCCTTCATCCCCCAGTCTGTACTGATATTGGGGGTTGCACTGACGCGGGTGCAGGACCTTGCACTTGGCCTTGCTGAACTTCATGACATTCACATGGGCCCACTCCTCAAGCCTGTCAAGGTCTTTCTGGATAGCATCCCTTCCCTCTTGCAAATCAACTGCACCGCTCAGCACAGTGTCATCTGCAAACTTGCCGAGGGTACACTCAAACCCACTGCATGTCATTGATGAAGATATTGAACACTACAGGTCACCATATGGACCCTGGAGGGACACCACTTGTTATTGATCTCATTTGGACATTGAGCAGTTGCCTGCAACTCTCTGGATCCAGCCATCCAGCCAATTCCTTATCCATCTAAAAGCCCATTCATGAAACTCCTATCTCTCCAATTTAGTGACAAGGATGTTGTGGGAGAGAGTGCCAAAAGCCTTATACAAGTAAGACCTTTATAAGTATATAATTAATTATAATTACATAATTAAAACAATGCAGGAAGGAGCAGCAGAGACAACATGTGATGAACTGACCCCAACCCCCATTCTCCATCCCCCTGTGCTGCTGAGGAAGGAGGTGGAGAAAACCAGGAGAGGAGTTGAGCCGGGAAAGGGGGGGCAGGGGGGAAGGTGCTTTTAAGATTTGGGTTTATTTCTCATTATCCTGTTTTGATTTGACTGGTAACAAATTAAATTGATTTTGTTTTTTCCCCAAGTTGAGTCTGGTTTTTTGCCTGTAACCATAATTGATAGGTGATCCCTCCCTGCCTTTGTCTTGACCCACGAGCTTTTAGTTGTATTTTCTCCTCCTCATCCCACTGGGGCAGGGAGTAGGAGTAAACAAGCAGCCTTGTGGTGCTTTGTTGCCGGCTGGGCTCTAACCACGACAAGAGCATATGGCCTTCTTTCTTCTTTTCCCATCCCCTCACATGCAAGAAAACAAGCTGAATGACTTCCTGCTTTCAGTCATTCATTTCGACAGGTCATGGTACGTTCCAGCCCTACGCAATACAGCCTGCTGTGATGGTGGAAATAATTCAGATTTGCTTTCTCAGGAGAATGTTTTTTCCATTTCACTGGCCATCAGAGAACCACGTCCTGCTGTCAGTTTAAAGAGTCAGCAGAAGAGTATTAAATTATTTCTGCAGTCTAAGCTACTCCTTCCCGGTTTATTAAAGTATCCACTATCCTCAAAACGGAGACACAGAAACATGCAAAGCCTCTGCATTTAGCAAAGTCTAACAAAATGCTCTCTATGGGAAGGAAGTCAGTTCACAGGAAGGCTTCTACAAGTGCAGGGTGACTGAAGTTGGCTAAGAAAGGGCTGCAGCACCCACCCTGCCAAGCCCATCACCACCTCCACCGCAGCACACCCGTCAGGAAGGCTGGAAACCTGCTCCTCCAGCTTCCCACACCCACCTGAGGGACATGCAGGCACCCGGTGGCAGCGGCCACCCAGGCAGCCCCAGTTACCCCATCAGGGCACAGAGCCAGCCCACAGCACTGGTGTTGCAATGGGAGCTGAGACCGTGCATGTGCTGCACTCTGCTCTGCTCACACTGCCTCTTCCCACCCATGCGTTTTCCTCATACCTGGACACACGTTTCCATGAGGGATCTGCTATCTGAGCCACATGGTCTGCAAGCAGGAACATCACTGCTCTGTCCTCCTGTGCACAGTGCAGCTGGATGCTGCCCAGCTTTCCTGGGATGCAGTTAGATAGCAACCTGCTGTGCTTCAAGAAGTCTTCTGCTTTCCTTTTCCAGACAGAACAGCTACGTATCCCAGCTTCTGACAGCTGTATGACTAAAAGTTTATTAAGCTTAGAAAGGAGCTGGAAAAGAATTTTATACAATGGCAGCCCAAGGGATGGTCCCATACATCCATTTCCCAAGGCAAGGAAAAGCTCTGGGGCAATGCTGGCAGAACGGTTATGCATGCCCTCCTGCACCAGGCACGGGCCAGCTCAGAGCCTGGCCAGGCTGCTGCCATCACCACCATCTCCTTGTGAGAAAAGAGATATAGAGCCCCATCTCTTTACCTGTAGGACCCACCACTGAGCCTACCGGGGGAGGCTGCTGCAGCAGCGCAGAGGCAATCTGGGAACCACGATTCGTGACCACTAAGGCTGGGCCTGTGCTTCTAGTCAGGGAGCCTAATCCAAACCAAGCTCCAGCAGGGCCAGGAGCACTCCGAGCCCCGACTCCGACCCACCACCAGGCACCTAATGGGCCCACGGAGACAGCAGCGCCCTGAGCCGCAGCAGGCTGGAGCAGGCAGCCCTGGGACCAGCTCTGTGCTGGGGCAGACTGGCACGCTGCAGCAAGAGCTAGGGCTCTGGGGAAGGGCAGAAGTCCTCTCCCACCCTACAGGGTAAAGGCATGGGGTGCTGCAGATTGCTTTCCCCGCCATCCCTGCCCACACACATACCACTCACTCCTAACCTCCAGAGAGCAATCTGGCCTTCTGAAACAAAGAGTCTGTACCCACAGATGTACACACACACAAATAAATATATGTATCGGCAGTATATAAAAAGCATACGTCTGTCTGCATCTCTGTAGAGTCCTGCCTGGGACACAGTATGCTAAGCCAATCTAAATTTCTCCTTTTTGGAACTGACAACACTTTACTCACTTTCTACACACTTAAAGACTAAAGAAGTAGAAAGGAGTTCAGCTGACGCCAGCATCCCGTAAGGAGAAGCAGTCCATCACTGGACATAATGGATCAAGAAATTTAAGTAGTTGCCTTGTAAGAGTGACAGTGACAAACCATACTTAGCCCTTCAGCAAGGGCAAATGGCTAGTCACGGTTGTGTTGGTAAGTACTTAAGGAGCAGCCTACATTGTGCTAAGCACTGTACAAACACAAGGCAGATAATGGGTCCTTTCTCAAAGACAAAATAGGGTCCAGTTTATACTACAAAGATAGTATAAAGGACAGGCAGGGACACACCATGTACCAGGAGAACTGTGCCGGTTCAGGGTGTGAAACATTCACATCCCCCTCACTGAACACTTTTATCAGTTAACAGAAGGTAGTTTTTCTCTGCTTTGCCTATGTTTGCCGTGACAAAAAAAAAAAAAAAAAAAAAAGCACTAGCAAAAATCTCTTTCCCTCAGCCTGTCCAAGAGGGCTTTGCCAGCAGAGCTGCACACACAAGAGTTGCTGTAGCAGAGACAAGGGCTTGATAAAACAGACAAAAGAACATAATTAACAGACTTAACTTAGAAAGAGGCCATGTTGGTTCCCCAATGCTTTAAACTGGCACTGACAGCAGGAAAGGAGCTGATTCACTTCAACAGGGGCAGGCATAAGGGAAAGACGAAGAGGGAAGAGAAAGGGAAAGGAAGGCAGAGCAAGAGAAAGGAAAGTAGAGAAATAAAAGCTGGAGACAGTACATAAACTGGGGCTAGGCCTGCTTGTGCTCCTATAAACTTGACATGGTGACACAATTGTTATCTACCACAGGGCTCATGCACAAGGATCAGAACCAGATCCAATCCATCACATTACATTTATTCCAACAGACATTTTGGTGCCAGCCTTTGCGCTAACACGAGTAGGGGAGGGAAGAGACAAAGAAGAACTTTCGCTTGTTATCCACAGCAGAAAACACTCTCATGGGGCAGCAGCAGCGGTTTCTGAATGATCTTTGAGCTGGAGACCAGAGGCTAGCCATACGTGGTAAGACCAGTCACTACAGGCATCGGCTTTGCATGTTCCAGCGAGACACCGGCACCATTTGGGAAGGAGAGCCCACTCACAGTGATCTCCTCCTGGCAGTGGCAGCAGCACCCTTCTCACATGCCCACTGGCCGTCTTCCAGCCCTTCCACCTGGATCAGGTTTAAGAGGGTGACTCGCACTTCCTTGTGTGCATCTAGGATTACTTGCAGAGAAGGGTCATCCAATATGACTGGGCAGAAATCATTCCTTCTCTATGCCAGAAAGCGTTCCCAGGAAATAGAGGAAGCTATAAACAAAATCCAGACCAGATTTTTTAAGAGTCATCCAATGCTACCGACAGTAGAAAGACCAGCCATCAACATTTACAGTTTGTTCTACTGAAGCCACACACAGTTACAAGGCAGCAATCTTCCTTGAATATATTTTACAGTAGAACATTCTTAACTGTCCCTTTATTACTAATGGGGAACTGTATCAAATTGAGCCAAGTTACAGAGAATTAAAGGGAGTCACAAATTCTTGGTAAGACAAAGCCTCCTTTTTTTTTTTTTAACACAAGCTATTATTTGTCATTTTATCACAGCTATTTATGCTCTTTGTGTATTGTTTGTGAACATGAAGTTATTTGCAAAGTTAACCATTAAAGAAGTCTTAATGTCTATCTAGTTTAACTAGAAACATGCCGTTTTCTCTTATGTCATCATAGTTACTGGCAGCAGAGAATTTACATGTTCTTTAAATCAATAATTATTGAAGGTACATTATTAGACCTAACTCTTTTCCAATAAATGAATGCCAGAGATATTCGAGAGTAAGAGATAAGCCACCTCTACTTCACATCCTCCTCAGTGATACCGATTCAGACCTCCTAGTGACGACATCAAAACCAGGATGAAAGGTCCTCTCAGTTTCACAGTAACATACACTGGCTGTCACCAGGGAAGTAACACAGATTGTAAAAGCATACGTATGACCTTCACCACCCACCAAGGGAACGCAGCAGACAAGTTCTGGCCGCTCAGAGCAGTGCTGGGAAAAGCCCTAGTTGCCATTTAGATCATCTGCCACCTCAGAAGCACCAGAACACCCTGAAAGTATAATAGATTGGAAGCAGTACATCTTGATTTTTCCATCAGATTCTTCTAATCTTTCAGTGTCACTTATATGAAGGTCAGAGTTGTCTTTGTTAATTATTTTTAACCAACAGATGACTACATTTAACCTCTAGTAAGATGCTCAGTAAATAGGTCAAAACAGCAGTAGAGATGCAAAGAGCCCTTTCTCCTTTTTCTTGAGAAAGGGGAAATATTGAACAGGTTGGGCACTTTAACCAGAACATGAACCATGCATAATGTTCAAGTACATTCCTAGGGAACTCATGGTAACCACCTACTTAGTTTAAACTCTATTACAAACACAAGGAGTAAGAACTACACTTTATCATGACCAATACAGAGTAAGAAACATGTCAAGTGCTGCTACATCATGAGGCCAGTACATGGGAACTCGATGTGGGAAACAATTCAGAAAGCGAAAAGGTCATTGCAAAAAGTAAACAACTGTGTCAACCAATAATCTTGCCAATATCTAATTTAAGACCATAGTAATTGTTTACAGAAGTATTTTTATTAAAACGTGATACTTTTTTTCCATTCTCTTTCCAATGACATGTGGGAGTTATACGACAGCATACATAAATACTAGCTAAACTGTGACAGATGTATTTTAGTTGAGTATACTCTACTCTATCCTGAATGTCAGAGTAGTTGTGGCATCTCTACACAACACTAGTACCAAAACTATGAATTCAAATACCAAGTAAAAAAAAAAATAAATAAAAAGTTACAATCACAGGAGGAAAATACCTTATAGGCCAAACTGAATATCGCTACTGGAGCTTAAAAATAATTACAAACAACTAAATAGCTATTTAAAACTCCAGACTAACAGGGGAAAAAAAAAGTAAGACTCAATAGTGAGATATGCTGGAAAGTTTGTTTCTACTAGATGACCAACATGAGTTTAAGGAGCAGCAAAGCTGAAAAGCTAAAGATAGCTCAATCCACAGAACACCTGAAATACTTGACTGACAACATGATAGAATGAGGGAAAACATATAAAAGCAAATACTAGACATAGCAAGGCAGCAAAACAAACACAAGGCATCAGCAACTCTCTGTGGGTCTTTTTTTCTCCCCAATACATCTATTAATGCATTTACATAAGCTTACGTTATTATAATACGTTTAATGTAACAGTACTAACCTCAGCTTGCAATTAAGCCTCATTATGTATCATTACCAGCAGGGGCAGTTGGGACCATATTTCTTATCACTGTCAGTTATTTCTCCTGTAAGACTGGAATGTTATCTTTTTTTTTTTTTTTTTTTTTTTAAAGCCAACTAACTTCAGATTGTAACTTGATTCCTTAAAAAAAAATTCCTGCTGACCAGGTTGACTATTGTTCTCATTAGCGATTAACAGGTAAAGGGACAGATTTGCTTCAGTGGCTCTACCAGGTTCAGCTCTAGTGCCTGAGAAGGTCACACAAACACAAATACTCAAACACTCCAACAACTGGGATGATAACTGACACCATGAATCAGAGTCAAACTCTATCCCAAAGCCCAGAGCATTAACCAAAATCATCAGTAATTACAGTTTGTATTACTATACCAAGCTTTGAAGCCCAGTAAGGGAAATGCTGCCTGCACCCTGTTCTTAGAGCAGAAAACTTTAGCACTTGAGAGGAAGGCAGAAAACTGGCAATTCTCATGCTGTAGCTAAATCTGGGAGAGATCATGAACTGCTGTGTATTATCGCTTTGATGCTGTAAATTAGTCATCCTTACCATATCTCATAACCTATTAGAGAAGAAAAGATTTATTTTCCTGCACCTTGATTAATTCACATCCCATTTGACCTCTTCTCAGAAGGAGGGACTAAGTAATCCAGTTAAGAAAAAAAAAAGTAGACTAAAAATTGAATTTTTAAGACCAGTTCATACAAACACTAATTCTTTTCCATGCACGTTGTTCCTCAGGTTAAGGCCAAATTTTTCATAAGCTTTGACTATCTTTGAGTGAAGTTACATTTTACAGTTTAATTCAGTGGTAGAATACAGCAGGAACAAATAGACTGGAGAATATTTTACCAGCAGTCAAGTATTTCCTTGCTTGCACCACAAAAACTAAACTGGAAAAAGGAGTACAGACCATCTTAGGTGATGTCTCCTTGGACAGATAAAATTGCCTAATCAATCTTTTTGAACTCTCTTCTTGCATGACTAATACATTAAACTCCATAAATCTCCTTCCCCCCAAAAATCCCTTCTGAAATGTCTTTGGCCTCAGGTATCTTGGGTCATGTAAAATGAATTATCTTGAATAGGTATGCTTTTGTCTTTAAAAAGATTTATCACGTTTGCTAAGAGTCAGCAGTAGAGCAGCAAAATGTCTTCAGGAGTATGGGGTCTGACATTTACTATTATGGTAAAACAACCCTTAGAGGAAAGGAGAAAATTAAGGAGCAAAAATGGTGGAAAAGATCTATGCAGCATACCACCCAGAAAGTTAGATAAGACTTTGCAGTTAGCAAAGAAATTAATGCCTGGTATGATGAGGGAGGACCATTTTCATTTTAAGATGCATATAAAGCCATCACATCGCAAAGCACTCCATGTACAGCACACCAGTTTGCCTACTGCCCCGTCTTCTCTCATCTTTACTTTATTTGGTGTCCTTCCAGGGGAGGGGACCTGGCAAAGCCCAGAAGAGGAAAGGCACAGGAGCCCCAGCACCGAGCATTCGCCTTCTCACAGGCTAACCTAGACCTCAGCCTGGAGGATGCAGTCTGCTCCCAAGCTGCGCCTCAGCCTCTTCTTTGCTTTTTAACCCTAAACTGAAACGCATTTTGGAAGACCACATAGCAGGGGAAAACTTAAGATGCTGTAAAAGCATGGGAGGTCTGGGTTTACCCACGCCGGCAGGTCCTAGCTCCAAACCCTGCCAGTGCTGCAGCTGCTGGCCAGTGCAGATGTCAGGGCACCAGCACAGGACCTGGAGGATCAGCATCGTGGAAATACATGCAACAAGAACACTGCAAATGCAGAAGTAAGACTGTACAAGGCTTCTGCATATAAGAAGAATGAAATTGAGAGCTTCGATTGGAAAGAGATGGCAGTACATGACAAAAAGGGAAGGGAGGCACAGCTCTCAGGCATGTACAGGCTTTGAATGCAATTCCTGATGCCTTGGAACAATGTCCCCACCTGGCTCTGTTCAACAGCCTTCCATACCCAAGTCTTATGACTAGGGGAGCAGGGAAATCCAGTGTCATTTTCACTGAATACCACAAACTTCTCTGGGGTTTTATGTTCTTTTAGCAGAGCACAACCTTCCTAGCAATAAAGTGGTTTTGCCATCCCTGTGGGAAAACTTCCCAAATGTAACGAGGACACCATTCACTGGGGGAAAGAGCGAGCCTTAGTTTGCCCGTGCTGGATCTATGAACTTCCTCTAGAGTGACAGCACTAAGCTCCGACAGGCTGTGACAGATCTGACTCCATGGGTCTAAATTAAGAGTTAGGGCATCGTGTTTCTTGCACTGACTCTGGGTCCTACCTGCCAAGTTCAGGAATAGCAGAAGAGGAGAGTAAGCAATCTGAAAGCAAAATTGGAAAAGTACCACCTTGGAAAATGGGAACACGAAAGCCAGCAAAGACTGAGTCATGCAAGGAGATAAAGAGAAGGCAAGGCTAGGACTGCTTAGAGATGCAAAAATAGGACCGACCCCACAAGCATGAAATCCTGTAAGGGCTGGGAAAGTGAAGAGATGGAGAGTGGGAGAAGGGGAAAGGAAGGACAGACAGAGCAGATCTGAGGCTTTAACAAGAAAAACTGGGTCTTGCTGGATAAGCAACTAAGTGACAAAGACAGAATTGGGGAAGAAATAGACAAGGCGATCAAAACTCCAGATTTGCTGGGCAGGCACGCTTTCCAACTTAAGAGGGTGTAACAGTAAGGGAGGGGGGAGGGGGGTGAACAGGGTCAGAAAGTAGGAGCAAAGAAAGTAAAGAAAACAGGGCAGAAAAAACTGTACTTGCAGGGCCTAAAGCGGGACACAGACTCCTGAATCTCTCAACATGCCTATCAAGTGTTCTAGAAAGCTCCTAGAGTTGCAAGTGCGAGTATCCAGCCACTATGCTATATAATTATCAGCTGAAGTGTCAGAGGTCTGTATGAAAGACCTAGAAGTCCCATGTAAATCGATACAGATTAAAACTACTTAAAATTTGGAAAAGTCAAAACTAGGGTTGATTGCAAAATCTTTGTTCACTCCCCTTTTACCTACGTGTAACAAATAATGTATGGTTAATGGAGCAGTAAGTTATCCTGTGGACCTGAATTCAAACTATACTTTTAGCCAAGAGTTCCCCTGTAACTAATCAGAATCATTTAAAGCATAATTTTACAGGTAATCACTGTGTGCCAGATTAAGAGACTTCCTTAGATCATTAAGCCCAGTCCTTGCTGACACAGGCATCATCTTCTTGAAGTCCCTTCTCTATGCTGATCAGGCTCCATCTGAAAACTAAGTAGATATTTTACATGGTTTGCTCGAGTTTGCAGGAGAGATGAGCCCTCTGAGCTCTGTCATAAGACTCAACAAGAGGTCTGGTTTATAAGAAGATATTACAGAGAAGTCAAATCCTCTGGTTAATCTAACCAAAATCTCAGATTAGGCATTCAAAATTAGTAGCTACTTTTGATATTTACCATTATTTACAGTGGTCGTAAACACAGAAGATAGTACTCTTGCGTTGCAGAAAGGTGTTCTGAAAATATATCCATTAATACCTACGAACTGGTAAGTGTTAATGAAAAAAGGATAGAAAATGCAATTTTACAGAGTTTGAAGAGCATACATTAACTATCCATACAACTAGATGCATTAATTGGTGGGCTACACAGCTAAATTGACTCCTGAAATTAGACTGTACAGAACAATGGAAAAAAACATACAATAAGTAAAAACATCACATGGCTTAATATAAAAATACACTGAACAGCTCTGTATCAATGTTTGAATGCAAACTTCTCTACTGGTTAAAGCTTGGTAAAATAGACTACTTATCTAACAATTTTTATACTCTTTAATTTTAGCAAAATATCTTTACTACACAACCACCATAAGCTTGTGAGTTGTAGTGCAAATGGCTCTGCCAAGGCAAAGACTTCTACAGTGAGCACTGAGGCTTGGCTGAGTACATTTATTGACCTTAAGACTCAATCCACTTTAAATGTGCTTGTGCCTTCATTTCAAAAAATACGTGCAAATAAAATGCGTTTTGTTATAGCACAGTTCAACTGAAGAGCACAAACACAAGTTAGCATACTGTGAACTAGAGCAAGAACTTCTATCTCACTGAACAGGTGCCCGAAGCAGATACAGGTACCTCACAGTGGACTTGAGATACTTACTGTGTTTTGCTCATCTACCTATTCTCTGATGAGAGAAGGGAAAGACATTGCTCTCTTTCTAGATCCTTTGTAAAACTCTATTGAGTTGATTTAAATCAAGTTCAGCGATTGAGTACATTATGCAATTGCAATTTTAGGATATTCGTATACCAAACTAGTTTATAGAGGCTCAGCTGCTTACTTTTTATTTATGTGTTTACATAAAGGGCAACTAGAATATAAATAACGTGGAAGGACAAGTAAAATTCTTGGAGTGAACTTTGCAATTCCATACAAAATTCCTCAGTTACCGTTTTGTTTTCTGCAATGTAAGTCAGATTACATTTACCCAGCCTCGAAACCCTCTCTATCCTACTAAGCAGCTGAATCAATCTAGTTCACAGAAAAGGAATTTTAAACAACCCAAATGACTTGGTAAATGCAAAAATGTCAGTAAGACTGGAATCAGTCTCTTTACATTTTCAAGGCACAGTTGAAACTAGACTTTCTTATATGAGGTGATTTCTACTTAACACCAGCAATTTCCTTGCAATCTGAACATGCCAGTCTTCATAAATCTGCATCTTGTCACGGCAAAATAGCCATGCTCAAGTTTGAATTGGACATGCAGTAGTTGGGAGTATGCCCTTTTAAATGAGTCTCTTTAATCATTAATATGGCTTTCATAGCTTCAGGTGGTTTAATGGGCCATGAAGTTACAGAGTTACTTCAAATCCAACCAGTATCTGAACATACCCTGTGGCAGGGAAATCCAGGATCTGTCAGAATACATAGTATAAAAGGAAAAGCCACTTTATAAAATATATCCATGGGTGTACAAGTATAAAGACTGAAAACAATTTTACCTATTTCAATACAACGTCCACAACACATACAAACAAGTCACATAGCACATTCGCAGTATCGCTGTCATTTCCGTGTTCATGCCATCTTTATGCCAGGGTAAGTCTCTACAAAAAGGCCTTCCTTTCTCACCACATTTTCACTCCTTACACAATCCTGCCCTGCCTAACTCTCCTCCCGCAAGAACGTCTTTCCTCTTGGCAGCAGTCAAAAGTGAGCGTAGAGCAACTAGTTACAGGTACACACTCCTCCCCTAAAGAGCAAACTCACCAAGTTTGCATTGGACGAAGAGTGCAGGATATCAGCTTTCAGCCCAAACAAACCTAAGCCAAAGTGAATCAACCAAGGCCACAAGCCTTGCATTGCCCAGTGTCCTGTTGCACAGGAAGGGAAGTAAAAATTTCTTACATTGCTGATGAAGAACTTCAGAAGGGCAGCACTCCAGAGGCAGCCATTCATTGCTATAGCACTGTCATTGCTTTACTTAAAAAGTAAAACAAACCAACCCCCCCCCCCCTTCTTCTATATTTATATCTACTTTCAGGATTTCACATGCATGCCCCTTTTCATTAACAGGGAGCAAACTAGTACTTATCCCACTTGCAGCACCATGCTGGCTCGAAAAAAACCATGAGTTTCCCCTGATAATAGCCCACATTCTTTCACACATTCAAACTATAAAGTAGGGAAACTTCCCATAGCCACCACGCTCCTGAGCAAAGTGTTGTTTTTCACTATCAGCAGAACAGCATAAAAAGCAGGCTTTAAATAGCATCCTAAAGCAACCACCACTTCGTTTCTCATCCCAAACACAAAACAAGATCCTCAGTAAGTTTCAAGTCAGTAAAGAGAATTAAAACAAGAAACAAAGCATGAGAGCCAAGGAAAATTCAAAATGAGCAAGTAGTTATACAAAATTTCACAGTCAGGACTCATGTAGCAACACCAGGTGGCTTCAGCTGGAGGTTTGCAAAGTATTTTGGATGAGTAAAGCTGACTCAGCAGCACTGACAGTAAACACAGCAACTAAGATTCAAAATCTGCTGTAATGCACTGAGAAAACGGCATCTAGAAATAAACAGTATAAGGCAAGAGGACCAAAACCCAAACAAACACCATCATGCAAATAACTGTATTTTAATATATTAACAAATAACATCTTTCATTTTTTCTTAAACAAGACAATAATATCAAATGTTTAAGCGCATGGGGCAACAGAGAGTGAAAAAACATTACAGTATTTTATCTGTTTTCATTACGCATTTTGACACATTTTACTAGGAGTATTCTACAAGAGTAAGAGCAAAGTATATTTAACCAATATTGTTCTAAACAATGAATCAAACAAAATAAAGTAGTACTTTCAACCCATTGTTACCTTGGAAAACCGAGCATTTATCCATTTCGTAAAGGTCTTTTTCTGTACATCATTGTGTTCATCTGGAGAGAGAAAATAAGAAGAAAACAATGAGTGAAAATGCACTCTTCTTAATCCTAGATTGCTCAAAATGGGTCATATTAAACCCTATCCTGACTCAGTGGGAGAATTTTTTGCCTAACCTGTCAATAAAGCTGTTCAAACCCCTACAAGAGTTTGGTACTTGCAGAGTCACACAAATGTTTCAACTTTGCTAGCAACCACGGGGCTCCTTTGCATTAAAACCAGCCTCACGGCACCTCCTGGGCAGGATACCGATGCATTAAATTCACAGGCTTCCCATCTGGTGAAAAGCAATCAATGAAACCACGGACTTTTAATCAGCAGACTTTGTCAACACCTTTTTGCCTGGGTGCATTACTCCAAAAGCTGCTGAGGTCCTTATTCAAGCTTCTGATGCAGATAACAGCCTCCTTCAGTACACGACACAGCAACGGCAGTAGCAAAGCTGCTGGAACAACCCTTGAAGCGCCTGCGTCCTTACCCACCCTCAGCCTGGTTTCACACCTGGGTTAGGAACCATGTTAGTGATCAGTCACAGTAAGTTCGGCTATACTGTGGGAAGGGCTGCTGAGCCCTTTCGGATGCCCTTACTGGTGTGACACCACAGTACGGCCACCTCGGGTCCAGGAGACAGCCAGAAGAACCCCGCAGGACAAGGACGAAGGATGGGCAAGCACCTACAGGTCAAAGCAGAGGGAGGAGCACGGCCTCCAGCTGTGCAGAGAGAAGATGGCTTCCTAGGTTGTTTCAGGAAGCCATTTGGGAGTCACCTGCGATTTTACAGAGTCTGTCCCACGAACCCAGGCTGAGTCACCTCCAGCACAGCTCTGCCCACACCAGAGGACACCTCGTGGGTAAATTGCACTGAGCAGTGCTAAGGGCGAGACTATGCCTCATCACCTGCACTTAAACAACAGCGAATTACCTGCTGACAACAGACCAGGCAAAGGAAGTTGGCCCACCATGGATTTTCAGGCCTGCTTGCTGCAGCCCAGAAGAAGAGACACACATGCAGCCTGTAAAAGGCTTCACCCTCCAAATCCACGCAGCAGACCACAGCCGAGGGAGGCAGTGCCTTCCACCAGCAAACTCAGTCTGACAGCTGCAGCCCAGACCATCATCTCCAAGAGGCTTTCAAGACTCCAAGAGCTTCTTGACAGACCAGCCTCAAGATCAGCTTCAGGCACTTGCAGCACGCTGCTGCCTGGGATGCTGTCTTGCAGAACTCTCTTCGTAGCAGCTGGCACCAATTTTTCCAAGCCCCTTACCACAACAAAGCATACACACCACCATGCCATTCAGACCATCTGTTCCTGCACTAGGATGAAGCCATAGGAAAAAAAATGGATTGAAACTCAAACGTTCCACTTCATGAAATCATGAAACGGAAAAAAAATTATTATATATAAAAAGATATCAGATTATGATTAAAAGGCACCACTTAAAGGATCATATGCCTCAGCAGCAATTGAGACTGTTGTACAGTGAAGTTTTACCTACAAAACTTCAGAAGTTTAATAAAAATTTAAAAAAAAAAAGAAAAAAAAAATCACAGAATGCTACCAGAAGATTCCTTAGGTAGATGACCTCAAAATTTCTTGTTTCTGGCCCAACATGCATCTGAAACTGATGCCATTCATGTCTAATTTATCTAGCCATAAATCTGGTTACACACAGGCTACTAGAGCAGTGGAACGAATGACCGGGTGTTTTTTACCTAACAGACATGAACAAGGAGTAGCAGCTATGGCTCAGTCCAAGCAAGAGAAGAAGTCACATTGGTGAGAAATGAGATGTCATGAGAGTTAAAAGACTTAATAAGCTTTATGAAAATGTTCATATCAATTTAAAATAAAACCTCAGGTCTGGGGTCCTTTTAGGCTACAGCTGAAAAACCTACTTAGGGAACGCCAAAGAGTGCACATTTGCTGCAATGTGGCAGCCAGCAGCCATTATTTCACCCTTCTGTGCCTCTCCTCTTTGCCATCTAAAGCTGATCCAACACAGCCTGCTCCTCAGTCACACTTCAAGGTCAACCAGAAATCAAAGACAGCCCAACGCAGAAAAAGATTTTTCTGAAAGACATTCAAGATACCTACCATACATGCACAGCAGGCCATGCTTAAAACAGCTCCTTGAAATTCAAGGTGTTGTTCTGGGGGAATACAGTTACCTGAAAAATCTCATTAACCCTGGTCTCTTTCCTCAGTGAAACAGAGCACCTTGCCATCAAAGACAGAAAGGATCTACCAGCAGGACACTCGGTGCCAAGCACCCGTCTCACAGGAGACTGAGAGGGTCAAGATTTAAACTTCAAATATACTGAATACATTTACCCATTTTTTCCCTCCAGGGTTTTTTGGGGTTTTTTTTTTTTTTGGTTTGTTTTTTTTTTTTATTAGGAGACAGGAACAGACTATATTATTAACTGCCACTGTTGGACCAAAAAGCTAGCATTGTACAAAACTCAATCCCTGACTCTGTCCAACTCCTGATAATGTTTTCCATTTACATTAGTTGCAAATACTATTTGTATTGAATGTATTGAGATTTAAACATCCTTCTCTTTCTTTAAATATAATTCAGTAACCTCTGTCCCTTTTCTGCCAACGACCCCAAGTACGTACCTATGTACCAGGATGCTTTCCTAAGGCTCGGTCTGCCTTTTTCCTTCCTTAAACTTTGTGAGAATCAAGAGTAACCCCAAAGTTCAAGGTCTCACGCTCTTTTAACATACTACCTTCTTAAGACGATAAAGGCAAAGCACAAAGAGAGGCCAAAAATAGCTGTATTGGCTGTGTAAAAGGATAACAACACTTATGAAAAGGGTCGTGGATTTATAAATCCTGTGCGCTAGGAGCTCTACACGGCCCACTCCTGGGGGGCTAAGCCCCTTCACGGGCACACCAGCGCAGGAGATGACAGCTCATCTCAGCATTACACCAGACTCCATCAGCAGGCCTTGCTCCTACAGCTGCTCCCCCCAGACCTCAGGTCCAGCTTGTTTGTGTAAGTGCTCCTGCTATGTGTACTGCAGTAGCATACGTAACATTTACTAAAAATCCCCAGCCTCTTTTCAAAAAGAGGGTTTCCTAGGGAGAGGGGAAAAAAACAAAAACAAAAACCCAACTAACCAACCAAAACACACGTGACTTCGATAAACACAAACTACTTAGTTTTTAATGCTAAAAGAAAGAATATGAATGTATATACCCCTACTATCCCTTCAGTATCAGAGCATCCTTTCTTCTTCAGTTAAGCAAGGAATCAGAAGCCCCTCCAACTCCCATCTTCCCAAAACATCCTGCTCAGTTATAAAACCCACAGATGACACTTGCCCAGTCAGGCTCTGCTTTCATGTTTGCTTCATAAAAGCCTCTGAAACTAGGATTTTTCTAATTGGCCATTATAGCGAGGGTTGTGTCAAGCTTCCTGCTATAAATTCCTGGAACTAAATTTGTAATTGAAATGCTGGTGCTTTGTTAACAACAGTGACAAGTTATTCTATCCCTCAAATTAATTTTCTTTAGATTCCTATGAGTCTGAAAAGCTAACCCCCGGAGGCTGACGTTATGATTTGGATAACAAATTAGCCACATTCAGTTAAAAAAAAAAAAAAAAAACCACCACACAAAAAAACCCCAACAAACAACACAACCAAACCAATATTACCATTCAGCAAAGCACACAGTACTCCAGCCAGTCAACTCCTCACACAAAACATTAAAAATGTCAGCAAGTCACAGCCCACTGAGAAAAATTCACCAAGTCGCTAAAACATTTGTGTTTCCTTTCACACTGCCACAGCCTGACGATAAAAGCCAAGGACTGACTCGGGGCCAAATTCTGCCCTGAAAACTGACTGTTTTCTCTGACCAACATGGCTCTGCCTGCCCTCCAGTCACTTAATGGACTTGTAGTGGGCGATGTCAGAACAGTTTGTTCCTTTAAGAAGATATAAAAAGAAACCTAAACACACACACAAAATTAAACTCTTGTGATGACAACAGAGAGAAGAAAAGCTTCCTATCCTGAATACTTGTTTGATGAAGCCTGTTTCTCTTATACAACATGATGTACATCCATGCAACTGGAGTACGCTCAAAACAACCGGCTCTTGTCATCAGATGCCCAGCCTGTGTCCTGGCACCCAGTCACCCCCAACAGCCTTACGTACCTCCTCCACCCTCAACACTGTCCCTACATTTTATTGGGGCACCTTGAAACTGCAGTTCAAGTCCAATCTATTACCTTGTGAATATCATGTTCAGGAGCAAAAAGGAATCTAAATGATCTAAAAATAGAGGTAAAAACAAAAGCTTCACTGGATTGCAGTTTGTCCTTTACTCAACCTCTGCTTCATACTGAGAGCCAGCTTTTTTATTTCCCCAAAACACATTAAAAGCTTACATGACAGAATTGTGTTATTTAGTTTTTGAAAGACAAAAGTTATCACACCCAAAACAGCTGGCAGAGCAGCACTATAATGAAAGTGCCCTGAAGAAGCATACAGACTAGATTAGCAAATAAAGTATAGAAATTGCCCAACCATTCCAGCACAAGTTACCAAGGGTCATCTGACATTCTAAGACTCAAATTTGCCTTCCCCACCTCATTACTTAAGTTCTCAGCAAAGGAATTTAGAAATAAAAAGAAGGAATTAGCCTGTGGGTTTCAATTAAGACACTTGGAATGTAACAGTTAGAAACATCCCTTTTCCTAAGCCTCCAGGCAAGCAAGAGTATCTATCATAGATACATCCCCACCCAGGACTAGCATGCATCTGAAACCCTGACAACATTAACAAAAAAAAGGGAAAAGTTTTATAATCTTGAGTGCTGGATTTTCTGGACAGAAAAAGCATTTTGAAAGTAACTGTCTTCTTGTCAAACTCACTCAGACTAATTCACATATAAAGAGACACAAAATAAGCATCTAAAATTTGAGGATGGAAACCAGAGTGGTTTTTATCCCTGCTAGCAAGAGGCAAAAAGCCAAGCAAGCCACAGAGCACCAGAGTTCGTGACCACCAAGCTCACAGAAGAACTTCTGATGCTCATCAGGACTACTGGGCCCTGTCTTCATTAACACAGGATAATTTTTAATCAGCAGCCCTGAGGTTTTGGGTTGGGCTTTTTTAGGGGGCAGGGTGTTTGGCTTTAAAGAAACAGAAGGCAAAAGTTAAGATTGTTCTGCAGATCCCCTCTTCTCTTGCAACACCATAGTAGAACAAATGGCTCCAGCAGCTAGTAATCCACTTGTAAGCTTTCACCTTCACACCGCAGTTTTAATTTCCGCAATCAGTGGCAACCATGAAGTTTTCCTTCATTCCTTCTCCTTCCCTCTCCATCAAACTTCAGCAGTTGGGCAAAACCAGTTATATTAAGAGTCTCTCTAACAAAAAGAGTAAATGACAGCTACCTACAGCAACTGCCATACAAAATGCAGTTGCCTGAAATGTAAATTCTCTATATAGACCAAACTATAAAATACAAGCATTACAAAAAAAACCAAAACTAAAAAAGAAACCCTGCACCTTACTCCCTGGTGGCATTTCCCAACAGCAGACACCATCAAAAACAAGACACCACAGACGAGTAATGAGGACCACCTCCTGGTTCTCACTGTGAGTCTAAGCTAAATTATATTTACTTCACAATAAAAATCCCCCAGCAACTGATAACTTAGAAGAAGGCATCCTCACAACTGAAGCAATATTAAAATAGCTGTTTCCATACCTCCCAGCAAAAGCAATCTAACATGCCACACTGCCGGTCTCAGCACATTGGAATGATGTTTAAAAGGAAGCTAGAGAGAAGAGCAAGCTCTCAGGAGACAGAAATAATGCTGCGGCACAGCCCACACCAGTCAGCCAGTGACCCTGCTGTTTTCACAGGACGACAATGCCAAACCAAGAATTGGAAGCAAAATGTCCCGACACCTACGTGGGGCTGCTCCGGAGGGTCGCCAGGCTCCGGCAAGTCCACATTTCATTCCAACAGTCTGCAATGGTTACCTAACATCTGGTCAAACCAAGCAGCATCAGCTCCCACTGCAAGACAGCCCTGGGAAGCCTTCATGCATGATACAAATACATTTGGGCACATATTTCACAAACTGCCAGTGATCACACACCAAGGTTTGAAGATGGAAAAGTTTCTGCCAAAATCTCTGGTTAGAGCAAAGGGTTTCAGCTACCAGCAAGTGCACTGTGAGGAAAAAAAACAAACCTGAAATAAAGGTATCATGAATACCTCTACAACAATAGAGAGTGGATTGGATTATATGCACCCTGTAGATATCAAAGGACAAACTTCACCCACAGGGAGAGGAAGATGCCCTCGCCATCTCCGAGGTCCCTACCAACAAGACTGGCACATGGAAAGAGAAGAGAAAGGCAGGTAACTCCTGCCCAAAATCTGGCGATTAAGATGTTTCTAAGTGTACAAACAGGAGGGCACTTCAGAAAGAGATCGAGTAAATTTACAGGCGCAAATAAAAGGTAGGAATCACAAACCAGATTTACTACAGCTCATTTTGTTATGAACACAGATTAGGTCTTTGCATTTCTGAGCGGTTACAAAGAAAACAGAATTACTTTCTGCAAGTTGGTGTTAGCCATCTGCTCTTTTTTTGCTACCCAAGTTAGAACTATTATTAGGCTCACTAGCATTTGTGGAGGTGATTCACGGGATATAAGGTCAAAGGGATCATTGTGATCATCTAGCATAATCTCCTGCATAACACAGGAGCCATCCCCACAAAAAGCCCATCTGCATACCAGAAGGAAGCAGAAACACAACAGATGTCAGAGACCCTGCGCAGGCCCAAGTAAGCAATATTGCTTGGGCAGAGAAGGAAGCCAAGCCATAAACTGTATTTACATAAGTGTCTCTCTCTGCTAGTTACGGCAGAGTTTCAAATCAGGCAGACATCACAAAAAACCCTGTTTGAACATAGTCAGGAAATAATATTCATGGTACAAAAGATGTAACATTATTTTGTTCTCTGTGACAGGCGGGTAAAGACAGAAGCACTCTGCAAAGTTCTTACAACACTGAACTTCTGCCCCCTCATATTCCAGAATCTTTTATTCCAACTCAGCTCAGACAGAGGTTTTCCCATCTTCCTCTTCCAAAAACCCAAAGGCTACAGTCCCAAATCCTCCTCATCCCCTATTCTCTGTCTTTTCATTCCCAAATATTAAAACCTTTCCTGATCTATCCCTTCAGAGCTGCCCATCTTTTTCCCAGGCTCCTCCATCAATATCGCCCCACCTTGTCCCAAATCTCCTTCCGTCACAGTCCATCATCATTCCTGCTCTAAACCTCTCTAGGTCAACAGCTTTTCACAAATAGAAGCCAATTCCTGAGACAAACTAATACCTGGCTCCTCCATACTACTGCGTGCTCCAATTTTTTATATATTAGTATATGCCCCACCAGTACCAGCTCCTCCCCACGACTTCTCTGGCCTCTCACTGCAAGCTCCCACCCCATCCCAGCACACAAGGCACAGGCCATAGGTAGTTGGGTATGTACCAGGTTGTACCTCACATGCAGACACTGGCCATCCATCAAGCAGCAGGAGAGACACCTATACATTTATTTTATTTTTTTTAATTTCTTCTTTAGTGGAGGCACTGCATTCAGGGTCTCTTCTTCCAGCCACTGATTTTCAACAACCTGTAGCTATTTAATTAGCTTTATGACATGAAAATTGGATTACATTTCCCACTAGTTAATCCAAATTGGACCATTTTTGCAGGGAAAAAAAAATGAAAGACAAGCATAATCAGAGTATCCTATTTTCCTCATGAAAATAGATTAATCAACAGATTTCAAAAAAGTGTACGCTGTTAACATCTTTTAAAAAATTACATAAATGCTATTTAAACGTTTCTGCAAGCAAGTTAACTAAGTATCTCCCGATACAGACCACAGAGGTGCCATTTCAGTGACAACAGCATGCAGACTAGAGTTATTTAAAAACAAATGGAATTTATAACCCCATGGAATTTAAGTCTTTCATGGCACTCCAGTATATAAGATGACATTCATAACATAGCAACTTCAGCAGCTGAGTCATGCAAAGTCAAGGTATTAGCTTTCTGGGTTTGATTGCCTCAGATCTCTGACGGTATTTAGAAATCTAGTCTTAAGGCCAAAAAAACCCATCACATGTACAATTGTATTTCATCTATGGAAAGTAAAAAAAAAAAAACAAACAAAAATATTTAAACTTTCCAGTGCTAATTAATTCAGAAATTAAGTAAAGAGAACAGTAAAGAACTGTCTTTAAAAAGCTATAACACTCTCTTTGTCACTTGGAAGAAGATTTCTAGACCCAAAAAAACCCCAAACACAATGAACATGTATAGTTTATATAGCTGATGCAATCTTGTAGCTATTATAATCAGTGCAATATCAATAAAAGTCTTCTAGCACTTTCATATGAATGCCTCAAGCCATCTTACAAGTATTAAGCAAGCTTCACCACCCATATGAATCCACCACTCTTTGCATTGCTCCCAAGAAGTTTAATAAAATTTTGCATTAAAGTGTTTTCACAGAAAGTACAGCATGGCAGAGGCCAGAAGGCACCTATGGAGATCATCCGTCTAGTCCAATGCCCCCGGTCAAAGCAGGTTGCCCAGGGCCATGTCCAGTCAGATTTTGAACACCTGCAAGGACAGAGACTCCACCACCTCTCCGAGCAACCCCTGCCAGTGCTTTAAGTAGAAATGGAGTTTCCTGTGTTTCAGTTTGTTCCCCTTGCCTCTTGTCCTTTCACTGGGCACTGCTCAGGAGAGCCTGGCTCTATCCTCTTTGCACCCTCCCTTCAAGTACTTATAACTTTTGGTAGCATCCCCCTGATCCTGATCCTTCTCTTCTCCAGGCTGAACAGTCCCAGCTCTCTCAGCCTTTCCTCATAGGAGAGATGCTCCAGTCCCTTCATCATCTTAATGGCCCTCACTCCAGCATGTTCATGTCTCTCCTGTACTGGGGAGCCCAGAACTGGATCGAGTGCTCCAGGACCAAGTACTCCAGGTGTGGCCTCACCAGCACTGAGTAGAAGGAAGCACATCCAAGAACATGCAGCATGCTCCTGGTAAAGAAAAGGAACGAAAGAGAAAGGAAGCACGCTCCTGATTCACAAACTTGCCAGCATCTAAAGCTCAACAAGTCACTTGCTGAAAAGCTGCTCACTAACACAATTTCACTTCACAGACTACCTACTGGAAAGCTTCTACACTCTTCTGTGGCCAGTTTATAACCACAGACTAACACATTGTAATTCTTCACAACCAAGACTCACACCAAGCCACATTACCCTTACAAATCCCTGGACAGGCGATCCTTGGAAGACAGGGGGGGAAGCAAGCCCAAATACAAAGTATTTCTCAACTCCAACTGTTGCGTACTGATCCCAGCAACAATATCGAGACCAGCCTTTACAGAAATAAAATAGGCAAATAAAGTTGAAAAAAGCATAAATTGTTTATTTTGTTTCCAGACAGGCTAAGTCTGAGCTTCATTAGCTGTTCCATTATTTTGTCAAGGATCAGTCACCCTGATGCCTGTAAATTATTTACTTCAGCCTATTAACCTTTGTAATTACCAAGATGAAACCTGAAATGTAGAAGGTTTAAAGGAAGCCCCTAAAATTCACAAGGTATAGTGGTGCTCTAAACATAAAGGAGAAGGAAGCAAAAAGAATGAATAGGATGACCAAAGAATTTAAACCGCAAATATTTGTTAGCGCAAACCACACCAAATACTCTAACTTCTAACCCTAAAATACTCCAGTAAGTTCTTTACAGAAACAATCACCGTAACTTAACCTGCTCTTAGCTTCACATGACCTACCCAAAGTATGTTAAGTGATTCGTACTGTCACCCAGCCCTAGTGAGAAAGATTAAGCAAAAGGCAAGCCCATTTCTTGAGAAATTGAATATTTCATTTCCCAGTCACATTCCTTTGCTGGGCAAGGAAAAGAAATACTGCACCACTGGGGAAGGGGGAACCTTTGTGCAGAAAAACATGATGCTAAGCAAAGCTTTGGACACTCTGTCCATGAAGAAATTACTATTCTTTCTGAAAAGGCAAGAAGAAACACAGTCATAAAGGTGTCTTACCCAATTCTTGTATTTGGTGAGACACCTTAATGAGGAAAGAATAAAAGAGAAATTGCAGTAAAGTATTATGAATGGTCCCTTCTTATGGCTTCTGGCAAACGTAAGAATCTTCTTCTGTCATTTGATCAGAACAGCAGTAGGTCAAGGCACTGCTAATCCTATATCCTAAACTCCTGTTTCCTTCTCTGGCTTAGTCATTAATTAGGCCCCAAAGTTGAACCCCCTCCCTGATTAACTTTTCTGAAAGTACATAAATCCCATTTGACAATTGCAGGATAAATATCTGGAATGTATTAAAATAGGTATTTATGCAATCAAGCAAGCCACCGATCACCAGAAGTGTGAGCCCACAGAAGACCTCCCATTTCAGTACAGAAAGCTCGTGACCGAAACTGGAGAAGATACTGGAACAGCGCAGTCAAAAGGAGAGCAACCAAAGTTCAAAGCCTGTCAAGCCTTTCACAGAACCTGAGCCAAGAGATTTCAGCAGCCAATTGCTTAGGCAAAGGATTACATGTACACTTTCTAATCCCCGTGCTTTTGTTATTTAATGACCAACTTTTAAGAGGACTGTGATGGAACTCGTGCAAACTTGTGGGGTTTGAGTACTGTCACTTTAACACATCAAATGGTTTCGCGAGGGCATGTAAAATCTGGAACAGACACATCACCTTTACCTTTCTAGGAACTGGCTATACAAAAAGAAAGATCACCTAATGAAAGCAGATAATTATGAATCAGATTATTACTGCTGCCTCCAGCAACAACTTTAGTAGGTCAGCCATACCCACAGGTGTAATCCTATCCCAGGTGCATTTTGGAAAGGTTCTTGCATGCCTTCCCGGTGCTAAGGAGTCAGGCATCATGCGGGGTCAGGATTCACAGCCCTTGCCCAGCAGGCAGCTGCCCAGCTGAAGCAGCTCAAGAGCTTCAAGTCCCTGACTTTGTTTCATCCTCTGCCGAAGGTTAATGTCCCTGCAGCAGAGCAGGTGGTGTCTATACCTCAGTGAGGATGAAGTTTGCACAGCCTGAATATTGCTAGCCTGAGTACCAAAATTAACAATTATAACCACCAGTGAAAGCAAAACGAATGAGGGCACTAGTATAAATAGGCTAAAAAAGCACAGATAAGCTTATGGAATTAAGAGTCCACAAAAAGACTGATACAGTTTATGGCTGAAGAAATCCCTAAACTGCAAACCACTGGAAAAGAAGGTATCTTAGAGGAAGATGTGCTTATGGAAGACATACAAGCACATGGTATCTAGCTGTGGACACCACCACAGCTACCACACTAGGCTAAACCTAGCATAGCCCTCCTTATGGTAACCTGCTCCCCTGAGCAACCGCTGCTAAATCCGAGCACCCAGGTTGAAGAGATATACGTAGCATAAACCAGTTTATCACACCAATTTCAATGTTGAAACAGCCAACACAGAACATATTCAGAGACTAGTTCGGTAACAGTGTTCAAGACCTTTTAAAACCAGACCTGTGATGCAACTTTGACTTAACTAGATAGCAATGTTTTAAACTCAAATGCTTAGGGATTTCCCCCTATACAGAAGGCCTTTGCATCTTTGAATGACCTCTAAAATGAAAACAAGATTGCAACACAAGAAGAAACACTGTGAGGTTTAGTCTGAAAAAAGTTTTTACCACCAGTGGGCATAAGTCAGCATCTAAACACAGGCATACACTATTGAGTTTTGCTGGCACAACCACATTGGCTTGGTATATGAAAAATGAACATGGACATCACTAATAACAAAGCCTCCTCTGGCATGGCCAAAGCTGTGTCAAAGAAGAGCTTTTGCTGGCTTAATTCACTTATTTTGAGGAAAAGAGTATTAACTACATAGCAGATCAACTCTTTCTGACAGTAAGAAAGGGAGGCTATACAGCAGAGCAAAAGCGAAATACAAAGTACAATCTCTGTAGCAGACAAAAGCATTTGATGCAATACAAAGTGATCATCTCCTCAATTCAAAGGTTTATCTTGAAACTCAGAGCATTTTGTCTGAGATATTTTAATCAATAAAAATCCTTACGCCTTTCCAGTGTCATACTGGATTAACAGTAAGATGAGCACTTAACCCCCACCCCACAAAAAGCCAGGACACAATCACCATTGCTAGGTCACATAATGCAAGGGGAAATTTCTTCCAAGGCTTTCCACACCCCCACCCTCACCCCACCCCAGAAAGAAAAATTATTTGCAAGTAGCATCACATAGTATTTCTTACTATAAACAATTAGTACTGAACAAGTATTTCCCAAATCTCCCAAAAGAAATACATTGATAGAAGCACAGCTAGAGCAAGAACTGTGCTTAAAGGCAGTGATCAGTATGACATCCCAGTCTGAGGTTGGCTGTTAGCACCTTATCTGCACATCCCCAGCTCTCCCACAAGCCAGCCACACATTAGTTTCTTCAGACCTGCCTATATAAATACTCCCAAGTACCAGCCAACTCTGGTGAAGCAAAGCCCAATTGCTCCAACACATTTGAGCAGGTTGCAAAGGGTCTGGATTAATGTGTAATTGCTCAGAGGTAAAGGGTCAAAGGAGGGAGAGAAAGGACATGGGGATAACGCAGGGATGCAATCCCAGAAGCACACAGAAAGACTGGCTCTTTGTCAAAGAAAAGCAAAACTCTTATGTGGTTCCCCAAATGGGGTTAAAAGAAACTTGCTTTCTATTTAACATGTGTTTGCACTTTTCCAAGTGAGAAAACTACTACAACAAATTAACTTCATACACATTTACAGGAATTTAAAATTTCAAAGTCTCAATAAAATGATGCACTTAACTTATGGTAAACTACAAAGCTCAGTAGTAAAAAAACCCAGCAATGCATTTCACACTCTTCAGGTTATGCAAATAGAAGTAACACCCTAACAGAAGTAACAAAAGGAAGATTATTATTTCTGAAACCTTAATATAACATTACCATCACAAAAAGAACAAGTAGTACGAACAGGATGAAATACAACTACAAAATAGAAATCACAGGTAATCTCCTAAAGACACTGTAGTCCTCACATTACTTGCCTTTGAATCCTACAAACTAGGTGTGGGGAGAAAGTGGGAATGCATCTAGAAAGTACTTTTAACTCAATTTTAGATCCTCTTCTACAAATGTAAAAGAAAAAAAAGTTTCCTTTCAACTTTCTGCATTCGTAACTACCACAAGTAACTTCAGTACTTCTGCCGGTCTTACCTGCACTACACAAGACAAAACTAAGAGCAATACCATTAATAAATTTTGCTAGCAGCTGTGACATTTCACTTTTTATTTTGCAGATGCACTCTGAGTTACCACCTGATCAATTTTAAGAGCACCACACACTGCCATCTTGATTTAAAATAAAAAAAGAAATATATAAAGGAGACTTGTAGCAGCTCTTGTCATTCTCCATACGGTCTTACTGCAGGGTAAGAGGTCAGAGAACCTTGACTGAGTATATATTAGCCCTCAATCAGCCTTTCACCAAAGTTTCTCCCCGCTACTAAACTCAGAAGGGCAGCACAATGAATCTGAAATACTCTGTGACTTCTTTAGCTCATTGGCAGGCATTTTCTCTTAATCCTACTCAAGCTCACAGTAATGTGAATTTGCAGTAATACACCGACACAAACATTGGGCAAAAATTAGGTGATTAAACTGGCTGGGGATAATTAGTATTTTTGCCTTCAAAGACAAGCAGAGAGGAGGATGAGACGCATGAGATGTTCAAAAAGTCAGCTAGTGTTTGGCTGCTTTGTAGTTGCCAAATACTCGTGACACTTAAAATTGTTATCATGCCTGCAATTTAGTCAGATTCCATTTCCCACCTACATAGGTCTTTAAAGTTGCTCCGCTTTAACATATCATCTTAAACCATTATAATATGAATACAGTTGCAAACTTTAAACAGCTTAATACTAAACAGCTATTCCAAGATTTTTCTACAGCTGTTTGTTCCTTTGGACAACAATCCCAAAAACTGAATCAAAAAACCACTTAGCTTTTTTTAAGAAACACCACAAACATTTTCATCCACAACACAGTGATATGCGAAGTTTAACTTACATAATACGGACTAGATCTTCATATTTGAAGATCTCTAATTTAATTTGATGTCACCTACCACTTCTGATTTTCCACACTACTGCTATATTAAGGCTACTCTTTAAAAGTTAGAGTATTTTGTTAACCTGAGCACACAACCAAAGGAGCAGTACAAAAAAGGAAATAAAACTTCTTAAGCTGCAAAGGAGCAAGGAAAGGGAAACAGTAGTAACAACGTATGGAAGCGCATCTGAACTCACACACACTGCTGTCTGACACATTACTGAGCAAGCTGCAATACACTGTTCAGATTTCAGATTGTCCACTGCTGACACATACAACCAGCCTGTGGCAGAAGTAGAATCATTTACAAAACCCAAGTATTCACGAAGCCTACCACATTAAAGTGGCAAGGAAAGAATTCCTGCAACTGCACGCATGTCTGCAAGCTGGTGTAGCAGGACCAAACACATTTTTAATGCCACAGTCACTTACCCACCTGCTACTTGCTCAACATTATCACTGTCCAATCGGTTTGGAAATGAAAATTCACATTTGAAGGGTAACTCAAGCAGCCAGAAGCTACACAATCTTCCCTTTTTTATACAGTTATTCTACCAAATATTGCCATCGTCCCACTCAAAGTTACTCCACCCAGCTAACAAGGGCTCTGGAAGTGCTTTTTAAGGCAGTAGGGACCAGAATATGGCTTCCTGGCCTTATTTATCCTGCAGCACCTTTTCAGTCCAACTATGAACTGGCATGACTGGCTTCATAAGATGACTTTTGCAGACTTCTGTTTATTCAGAAATAGAACCCCCAAATTTTGTAGCTGACAAGTAAAAACTGAGTGAAAGGAAAGAGCGTAAAGGAAGAATCACCAGAGTGTCAAAGAGAGGACTTCTAAGGAGGCTAGAAAAAGGAATATATGTGAAGATTTTTGCTTTCAAAAGAACTGGCATGACTAAGAGCTGACTTAGCAACCTATTATGCTAGTTTGAATTTTGGTGCATTTAATTACAACCTTCCACATGCAAGAGGCTTGTCTCCATTCCTGCAGAGATAAGTATACAATGAAAAAAACAAACCAACAACTTGCCAAAAACTAAACCAATAAAAGCTCAGAAGCTTTAGTCTTGTCTATAATCAGAGTCACATTGTTCCACTCTTTCTATTCATGTCACAACACTTCACTATTATTCCTCAAGTCTTTATATGGCTGCAAAAAGGAACAGCAAGGAAGGGTGACTACCAGCCTTTTCACCCTTCAGATGCAGAATGTAATTTGGGCTCAGTAAGGGAACATTAGTAGGTGAGCCAGAACTCCAGCTGCCAAGCTGTACTACCTGCACCTCCTGGACATGAACATTATGGAAAAAAAACAGAGATCTTCCAGAAAAGAATGAATTTCTACCTTTAGCAGAGTGGAAAAAAACATACAAGAAAGCAGTATGTGAGGACACTCATTCTTGGAAGAAGATGATTTACAAAAGATTAAGAGTGAGCAAGGATGAAACAAGTATGTTTGTATTTCTCATACCATCTCCAACCCTATGACACATGTTCATCATCTGGATCATGTCAACCTCCAAACCACAGGATAGCAGAAAGGGATTTGCGGAGGGGAAAAGATAGAGACAGAAAGCAGTTATCAGTTAAGAAACAAAGTCTTAAGAGTTAAGAGATAAATACAGAAGTGTCATATTATAGTAACATCAGGAAGGAGCAGATGAAACAAGAGCCTGAGAAATGGAAGATACTTATCAAAGAACTTCAAAGAGGTATTTAAGCATAACAGAAAAGGAGGAAAGATGAAGGTCACACACAAAAAACACACTTAACATCATCATACTTGTGTGAAGTTAAAAACACACACCACATCACTTACCTTTACCAGGGAGCTTTCCCCAAAAAAGTATTTCTTTGACAACGTAAGTTACCATTTCAGAACTTTGTTTTAACTCTTCCTCAGCTGCACATTTGGTTTGTTTCTTGCTAAAGTTAAGGCTCAATAATTCACTTATGCTGGCATGAGAACACAACAGGAGAATGAATATACAAAGACAGAGAAACAAGAAAAAAAAGCTTCCATAATTTATTAGACATGGGACCACACTCTTTCACTGCAAAGCAGTTGATAATAAAACAAGTCAGAGATGATCTAGTTGCCTCAAAGGTCTTCAAGAGCTACTGCTAAGCCAGTAAAGCATTTCCCACAACACCTGTTGCTTTACTGGCTGGCTGAGCCATTTTACAGGAACTTCTACCAACTCTAGCATCAACTTTGCTCTGCTCCCACAGACTACACTATGAAAAATAAGATGGCTACAGATTTATTCATAGTGCCACATCCGATTTTTAGTTGAACTGGGAGCAGCGGCTGTGGCAGGACTGCATGCTAAACTACTGAAGTGATGGAAGAACACTTCTTTTTCTTAATCCCTCCAGACACTGATAATTTGCATACACAGTCAGATATGTTTGCTCCTGTTTGGTTTTGGTTCTATTTTTCAAATGGCTAGAAGTGAGTATCTTCAGGCTAGCCAAATAGTCTCCTATAAATAGGAGCTCCTATAGATAAAGAGCGCCTTAACACTGTCAAAACAATAGCTAATTATTTACCTGTGATGACTCTGCTGTGTGTAATGTCCAAGGATATTCACTAGGACAATGCTATTAGAACACATAGGTTTTGCTACCATGACCTGACTCACCTTCTATCACTCCAGAAAGTGACATTTTTAAGGCATGCAGTTTTGTGTGTGCTGCAGAGGGGATGGGAGACAGGGCAGCATGCAAGAATAAGGAATGCCATGCCAGGACTTCAGCAAAAGGGGCTAGAAAAAATCCACTACTTCTGCTTATGCTGGCTGTAAACCAGTCTTACTGCTCCTGCGGGCTACTTCAGTTGATGCCATTAAAAACAAGAGCAGTGTTTACACACAGAGCAGCGGAACATTGCATTTGCTTAGGAGCTGACCAGGACCATTTCCAAGATGCTGCAAATATTTAATGCAAGTCTGCTTGCCTCAACATAGGTTTTGTTTGTGTTGGGTTTAGAGTCACACACCATTAAGGGAAGGTACGAGGAAACACTGTCAGCCAAACCTTGCTCCCACAAGCATTAGCATATTTGCTAAATCATGGTTTGAATTATTTTCAGATATACTTAAGTTTGTTTCAGACCAAGAGTCCATTTTTACCATCTGGAAATTTTTGCACCATAGGTTTTTAAGCTCATGCTCTTGCTGAGGGTTGACTACATGTGTCTGCCAAGAAAAGCCTGCTTTTCTCACAAAGAAAAGAACAATTCTATTTGAAGATATAATTTAAACAAGCAGGCTTTTTCATTCCCGTTGGGGGAGGAGGGCAAGGATTTGGGAACGAAGGCGTGAAGTTGAGCCTGGGAAGAAGTAGAAAGGTAGGGAGAAGGTGTTTTAGTTTTTATCTTTGTTTCTCACCATCCTATTCTAATTGTCAAAAAATAATTTAATTTTCCCCCAGTCAAGTCTGTTTTGCCCACGATCGAAATTGGTGAGCGATATCCCTGTTCTTATCTCAACCCATGAGCTCTTCCATCTTATTTTCTCCCCCTGTCCAGTGGAGGGGGGAATGAGGGAGCAGCTGGGTGGGCATCTGGCAGCCACAAAAGTCAACCCACCACATGGGTTGAACAGCAAACCTGTTTTGCAGAGTCAAAGACAATATTAACTGCAATAAGGCACATCTACTACAATTCATACAGGAAAAATCTTTCCCCTTAGCTCAGGGAAGAGGGTCAGATAAGATAGCAAACTAGTTTACATGGCCATAAAATAATTCCAGCTCAACTCCTGAGGGCAAACTCTTGAAGCTATTTTTATTGCTGTAAAAAAATAATAAAACACCCACAAAAACCAAACCACCAAATACATAAAAAAAACCAAACCAGAGAAACAAGATGGATGCTCTACATACAAGTGTATTATAGTATTGCACACTATCACTCATAAATCATTTAATTCTAACAACGAATGAAACAGCACTGTTTTCTGATACTAATCCATTGCCAAAATGAAATATCTCGAAAGGATAACATATCTTGCATTGTCAGCGATATCTTGGTTTCTGTTTCTATTGCAAAACCAATAAAATTACTTGGTTAAAACAAGCACTTTTTTTCCCCTTAGTCACTGATAAATTACTCAAAACCAAAAGCACCTCCAATAGAAGGCTGGCACTGTGCATTGAAGTGGGAATAACAAGCTGTTTGATTATTTTCCAGAATATACCACTTGACTATATTAAAGACAGGAATGAAACTACATCAGAATTAACTAAAAACACAAGAGGTATACTGCAATTGGTTTAATCCTGTCTAGGAATTAGCACTTGCAACTCTTGCTGCTAACATTAATTTTTGTTTAATCTGTTCTGTCCACAGGTCAAACAAAAAGGATTAAATACTTGCTTTCATTTAACTGCCCAGCACATCTACTACCTACTTACTACAGCAAAGCACACTATCAGTAAGTCATCATTTGGCACTGGAGTTCATCAACAACATTTTCTCTCATTTTTATTAAACTGAGAAATGAGCTTGATCATTGTGGGAGACTCTACACGCGTTCAAGATTACTAAACAAAAGGTTGAGGCATGTCCCCACAAGAAACTTACCTGTATAAACCACACTTGGAACCTTTTTTTTAAGCTACTGGAGTTACTGCTTGTAGATTACATAAGGAATGCTCACATGAGATTTCATGGCAACAGATACAGGAATGATGGAGAGACATCAGGTGACAGCATTTTCTGCCTTCATTTTACACAGTGCTAAGAATCCCAGCATAAAACCTTCAATCTCAAATTGTCACCAGCAAGCTGAAGCTTAAACCTTACTCGCTGAAGGGAAAACTACCACAAGAATTAGTAACAAATTACTCTGTCAAAAAAAATAATGCAAGACCTACATTATAGAAAATCAGAGAAAACGGATGCTATTTAGTTATACAGATTAGTTTTCAATATTCAATTCCAAGTTTGTATTTATTTCAGCAATTTAAAATGTCATAATCTTATTTATTTGCTTTTGCATTAGAAGTGGAGAAATAGCAACTAACTTTCTAAAAAGGGGTGTGCCTGACAAATTTGACAAAAATCTGTATACAGACCGTATATACGAGAAAGTAGCTTTAGAGGGGATCTATTGTTCTACTTCCAGAAAGTATCAACTTTATTATCTCTTTGCTACCTTAAAAGCAGCAGTGGAAATAAATGTTTTCCTTACATATAAAAAGACTCAGGTCACACAAGCCAAGTAAATATTGATTTTACTATAGCTGAGCTGGAAGCAGAAGTTAATTTCAATGGTCTACACAGAGCATTTTATGAATTGCTTTAAAAATATTTCGTGTTACAGGATATTAAACCAGCTAAGAACCTTTTAAAATAATCTGAAGCTTAAAATGATTAAGCTGTACAATTCTAACAGGGGAAAAGTATAGCTGAGAGAAAAAGAAGTGATATTAAAGGGTCTACTTCACCTGCTCAGGAAGCCCAGCAGGATGCTCTCTTTCAACCCAGGGCAAGCAATCCTGAATGAAGCCTTGGTGTCAGGGGACAGCGCAGGGACAACCCCACAAAAGCGCCGGGCTGGAACCAGGCACCACCACAAGAGGCAACAAGCAAGGACAGGACCTGCCTGGTCACCACACACTATTTCTTTAGGAAGTTAGCCTCATTGCTAAAAAACTTGATGCACTCCTCCTTCTAGCCAGTTTACCAGAACAATGGGAAATACGTGATCTCTGACATGGTCATGGTTCCAGTATCTGCCCAGTTCTCTTTGCATCCTAGGCATACAACTGAACATAGCATCTATATACTGTAAGTTAGTATATCTCAGGCCCTAATTTCAAGTTAATCAGATCCAGAACAGTTAAGCAAGCCTGAACAGTATTTTATCCCAATAAAGAGGAGATATTTCACAACCGCAGTACAAAATCCACACTGTAGGGAAATTTAGCAAGACTGATACAACCATCCTGCTTCCATCTGCACAAGTGATACTAAATGCTCTTTTAACTGTCAAATATTACAGAATGCTGTCAGTGCACACTGCTGCGTGCCAGGTTTCATATGGGCAGACACAAGGGGAAAGCTGTTGGCTGTCACCCCGCTCAGTACAGAAGTCAGCCACCACATTTCCGAATTTCCACAGAGAACCCTTGAACCGCTTGTTCGCTGCTTTTCTCAACGCTTAGACAGAAATTAATCTCGGCACGTAACAAGTGTCAGAGTACAAGGCATCTCCTTCCCCTGCAGCACAAGCGCAGTTTTTACCCACTGGAAGGATCAGCCAGGGAATTATTGCAATTCGCTTTCTCAGCCGCTCGCTTAGTGAAGATTAGAGCATGCTCCACCCAGACGCCACACAAATTAGGTCACATAGCAGACCGTACTGCGGCCAATTCCTGCCCTATTCATCAGGGCAGAGGGCAGGAAGCATATGGAGACCTCCAGTTAAGGGTCAGAACATTTCAGTGAAAACATAAAAGTGAACCAGCGGCAGATTATTCCCTGGCCAGAGGGAACGTGGTTTCTCCATATGGCAGAAGTGAGTCACAGGCACCACTCCATCCGACACAACGCAGAGGGGCACAGCCTGCATCCAGCAACAAAACACTCCCCTACAGTTTACAAAAGGGATGGTACTACAAAAAATATTTTCCATTTCCCCAGTATACATGTGCATGTAATAGTTTAATATACATAGGAAGAGTTTAAAAAAAAAAGTCCTTCAGAACCTTTAAAATCGGTTCACGTGAAGACCCAAAATGCAACTACGTCATATGATGTAATTACTAGGTAATCTGTTCCTATGCATTTCATCTACAACTATGCTGTATTTCAGAACACATCCTTCATCACCTGCTACCAAAAAGGAAATAGACCATTTTCATGTGTTTAAAGCCACAGCAGTTTCAAATCAAACAGATTTGAGGTCCAGCACAGCTCTACCAAGCAAACTAACCAATCCAGGGCTTACAGTAACATCAACAATACAGTAAATATTTCTACTATTGTAACAGCTTGTGGTCTCATGATTAATTTCAAGCTGCTATCAGTACATATATCTTGTGGGAACATAGATAAATTCCTTCCCACCTGAAAGGAAGCTTTTCATTTGTAGACTAGTGCTCCTGGGATTTCCAAAGGGAGGCTATTGGAGCAAGAAGGGAGACCCAAATGGTAACAGAAGCTAAATGCAGAGTTTCAGAAGATACTATCTTGAACTATCAGTTCGCAAAATGCCTTGGTCATGTCATTGCCATTATTTCCTACTGCTATGAAAAAAAAACCCCAACACTCCTTTTAATCACCAGGGTGGGGGCTGCACAACAATTAGCTCACACAATAAAATGTAAATTGAACTCTTTTGTTTCTGTTGACAACTGTATTAAAAAAATAGTATGTACTGGCATATTGCTAAGATGCTAACATAGATTATTCAATGACTGCAGAGTGCTTTATTGGCTTCAGGAGTTGACATTTTATAGAAACAGTGCCACAGAGCAACTCCTTTCAGAAGGTTTCACAGAACTGGCATCTTCTACCTCCTCAATATAAGGTAAGTAGCCTCCCCTCAAATGACAGGGTGACATCCATCTGGGTAATGAGGCAACTGAGGTAGGAAAAAAAAAATAAAGAATAATCACATCAAATACTGCTAGACCAGTAGAGTATGTATATATAAATACAAGTTCAAAATGGCCCAATAGTTTTCCTGGAACACTTTCAGAAGTTTTCTTGGAAGAATATAAATTATCTCCCATGACATGGAACAGCAATGAAGAAAAGAGCCCATTTGTTTGAACAGGTGAAGAAAGCACACAATCCCTTTTTTTTTTTTTCCCCTCCCAGATAAAGAGCCAGTTTTGGTTCCAGTTAGGCACCATGCAGCCTACCAGTGCCACCACACTCCCAGCACCTATCACTGACTTGAGAGCTTAAAAAAGTTAAGAGAGATTAGACATTTATAAAGAAGGACATCCCACTAGATGAGCTAAACTATTATTTAGTATGTTTTAGGCCATAAACCAATCTGACTAAACATGCTCATGTTGTTTAGGCTTCAGAGGACAGAAGAGCCTTACCCATTTTGGTTTCACCTAAAAACTAATTAATTTACATTCACATATTTTATCAGATATGAGCTTCAACCTCCCTTCCTCCAGCCCCCACCAATTCTCACAAGCAGCAGTCGACCAACAAAACCAAAGCTGCACCTCTGCCGACACTGCAACCTTCACAGGCCAAGAATCACCCCTAAACCTTCTAGCCAGAGAGCTGCATGCAAGGTGCTTCCTAAACCTCTCCCTGTTATTTACATTCTGGATTTGTGTGAAAAGCAAAGGACGTGAAGAAGAAACAATTACACACACACATACCCCTCCCAACTTTTCCACCCTTTTTTTCCTACTTCAGTATTTCCAGTACCACATCACTGAAAATTCTGTCCTCTCAAAGGCTTTTTTCCCCCCTCAGATTTAATTTTTTACCTTCAGTTTTTCTTTCTCTTGTTTTCCCTTCCATGCCTCTCACTTTCTACCTTTTTTCAGATTTTTTGCTCTCCTCTTGTCTGTGCGATTCCAACACAAGCCCTTCTAAGAAATATCCAAAGCCACAAGTGCCTCACAGCCTCCAAATACACAGTATTAAAAAAAAGAAAAAGAAAAAGAATGAGCAGATGGCAGTGAATTTGAGACTGTCACCCTCCTGGAAAGCAAATCTACAGTCCCACACTTTATGGAGAGTAACGAACATTATAATGCAAGGAATTTCCTGGAAAAATCCTGCTGCTTAAGAAAAATTATAATTGCAATATACCAGCCATGATATACATGCTTCTAAAAAACAGAGGGCTCTCAGCTCATGGGGAGTTAAACAGGCCTTAAGAAACAGTCAGTAAGCACTCTCTGCTCAATCATATAAAGCACCTGAGCAACCAAGTAGCTGCTACTCAACCAGGAGATTTACACCTTAGCCTAGGCCCAGTCAGGGCAGGCACCATCAGAGAAATCATCCATAGACATACAAACATCACCAAATATTATCTGTGTACACACACTGGCACTTATATATTAAAAACACCTGAAGGACTGAGACAGAAAACCTCAAAGAGATTGACCCCTCCCCCATTATGCCATAGATGAACATATTAGAGGTTTCACAACTAGTTTTCATCAGTTAATTGCATGACTGGTTATAACACTTGCCTCAAGTTTCTGCTCTTCTAAAACTACAACAATAAAAGAATAAAGGAAAAAAATTCCAAGAAATTGTCCTAAAAAACCCACACCAATACACACAGAGACAGAATAAACATTTTCCCTGAATGATGGCCAAGGTTAAAAAACCAAGCAAACTAATTTTCTCCTACTTCTAACTTTCCAAGAGTGATCAACTGCAGCTGTACCTCATTAGCAGGTTGAATACATGCAGATTTTGAAGAACACAAGATCTCTCTGACCTGTAGTTTAGTGAGGTCTCCAGAATCAGTCAAAAGCAACTCCACTCACATTACTGAGTTTTCTTGACAGTTTTGTCAGTTTTAACAGAGTTCAGACTGGGCCATAAAGGAAAAGGTTCTGCTCTCGACTAAACTGGCATATATCCAAATCCACCCTATTGTTCTAGAAGCAAACATCCATGAGATCAGAGTCCCTGCCCATCATTTATTCTAAAGTTAGCCATTACGCTTCTACATCTTAAGAGGATTTTTGTTTCTCTTTCTAAAAACCCATATTCAGACTCCAGCTTTGTACAAAAAAACCCACACCAAAAATCAAGTCAAATGGACCAAATTCTCTATTGATCAGCAGGTTCTGCATCCACGAAGTTCTGACACCAATTCATAAAATAATTGGCCCCCATTTGTCAATTACTGTACATAAACAGCAGATTCACAGGTACTAGGAATCCTCAAACTGCCTTTTCCATGCCACTGTACATTATTTGGCCCTGGTCACAAAACAATAGATTAGTCAATCCATGAAATTTCAATTGCGATGGGCAGGAAAGGATGGCAGAAAGAAAAGCAAAGAGAAACATCCCCAATTTTTTCTCCACCAAAGCACCCCTCCCCAACATATTCTTTCCAAATTACAGGAAATATTGCTCCCAAGAGATACCATCAAAGTGGAAAAAAACCCCAAAACTGTGAGGGGCAAAGGTACTGCCAGAAGTATGTACATTCAAAAGTCCCAGAAGACACAGTAAGCAGAACTGTAGAGAATCAAACCACAACTAAAGACTGGAATCATTGTAACTTAATGCATAATTTAAGAAAATTGGGGGCATTAAGACTTTCAGACAGAACAGCAATAAAACTAACACCATGAAAAAGACAACGTTATAGGTGAAAGGGAAGCCCGTGACACAAGCATTAGTTACGAAGAGGATCTTGCGGCTGTAGGTGTGATGCAGCCCGGGCTCACGCAGCATTTGCCATGGAGCAGTGCCACAGAAAACAGCCTTTCCCTGGACTGTTCCCTGCCATGCCTTCCACAACCTGCTCCTGTTAGAGTCGGTAAACTTGAACAAAGTTAAGAAAAGCAGCTTGCATCTGGTGTAGAAGATAAAAACAGACCCACACGGCTGGATGCTTTCATCCACCCCAGCCTTGAAAGCATAGGTAAGCATGCACTCACCCGGCAGAGGGGAAGAGGTCTGCCTGTCGGTATCCTGAGGCACAGCAACCTCGTACTTTTTCCACACAACTTTTGGGGCTGTTTGAACACTCATGATCAAGCTCACTCTTTGAAAAACAGGAAAGTGAAGATGCAGAGGAAGTACACGCTAGTACCCACGCAAGAACTGCATGCCGGGATTCGAGGGGGAGGGAAGCACTGGTTTTCCTCAGAGGGTTCGACACATTCAGCCACACAGTGACTGACAAAACCATTCAGGAAACAAACCTTTTAAAAGGCTGCGTGTAAACAAGTAACAGACTTCAAGCTAATTGAGGGTGGTTTTTTTTCCCTCTTTAAAAACAGATGAATACGCTGCTTTGCTACTCCTTATGAAAACAGAAGGACACTCCAGCTTTCAAAGCACCAGCAAGTTAAATTCCACATACGGAAAACAGGAAAGAAGGTGGCAATTTTCATCTTCTGTTCAAATCAACCTCTCTGGACAAATTCCCTACTCATTTTAAAAATCCTAAATATATTTAGCATTTACTTTGCAAAAAGCTTGCAGTATTACCATAACACCTCTTCCACACGTTCAATAGAATATGAAACCAGAACAACTCTGCAAAGTGAGCATTTGTATCTTTTAATGACCATTCAAAAGAGCACAAGAAAATTTTAACACAAGACTTCAGCATAAAAAGGAAGTTCTACAAATAAACCTCCATGTCAAAAATTACAAGCTCTGACTAGGCATGCCATTTCCATCGTGCAGTAATTCCAAACAAGACAGACCACAGCCCATAAAGCAGAAGATTAATAATGTAAGGCTATGATAGCATCAGAGTTATTTTACAAGTGGGCCTTTAAACTGTGTTTACCCCCAATACAGAAGGCGAATCCAATCCCCTGACCTTCAACATCCTGTTGCCAACTTTATAATAAAATTGAGAGGACTCCAAATTCTGTAGTTATGAAAGATGTGCAATCCAGATTACACGCTTTAGGATATTGAACTGTACAGAATTCCAATGGTCAGAAAAAAGTAATGCAAGAGGAGATTAACTATAACACAGATGTACAGGCACTATGACCGTAGAGGAGCTGTACACAAGAGAATTGGTTTCAAAAGCAGAAAGACACATGCTATTTGATTTGTCTGTCTCTTTGTATTATGCCATCAGACAACCGTTCTAAAAACAGCTCTCACCTCTTCATTAATATTCAGTTGGGACAGTTTACTGTGTCACATACCAGACAGACACTGGAGGGGGGGTAGGAATCAAGGTAAGATTTTTCTTCAAATTTCATTGGGGGAAGGAGTTGGTCTTA
This sequence comes from Haliaeetus albicilla, assembly GCF_947461875.1. NCBI lineage: Eukaryota > Metazoa > Chordata > Aves > Accipitriformes > Accipitridae > Haliaeetus > Haliaeetus albicilla. Next base: position 11,204,204 of record NC_091489.1, on the reverse strand, counting down.
TTTTGTTTTGTGGATTGGGGGATTTCTTCCAGTTTTAAGGATTCCTCAAAGCTGAAGCCTGAAAGACGCACACAAAAGGAACAAAAGAAGTTTAATTTCCACAAATGAAGACAACCATACATTCAGGGGGCTAAAGCAGACATTTGTATCCAAACATTTCTGTGGACCATGCAAACAAGAGCAAGGTGCAAATGTAATGACGTTTTAAAGCTAGTATTCCTATTTTAGAAACCAACAATGATGTATTTTGCCATAGCAAATACAAATATAAACCTTACCATGCCAAGCACTTCACAAGCACAAAACAAAAAGTCATTGCCAACTCTACCAAGCATACGATGACAGTTAGCAGGCAGCCACGCACATACACCAGAAGTCTTACCAACAGCGCCTGAACTCCCTTTTTCCAGGTCTTGATGAGACTGGTCTGCATTCCCTAATAGTGCTCCCCTGTTGATCCAATACCTCATCTCACCTTGGTCCCTGCCACTCCAAGATAAGGCCCATACACAAACAAATCAAGACTCTCTCCAGCAGACACCTGCCAAGACTGAAGGATACGTACAAATTTCAGGAGTTAGCTAGTTTGTTACAACACTTCTGGATTTCCCATTCCTCAAAGAAAAGGTGTGTCGTCAATGAGAGCGGTTAGAGAAACACCAGTCTCTCTGAGCCTCTGTCAGTCTCAAACTTCATTAGAGGGGCTGAGGGAAACCACTCATTCACCAGAGATCTTCCAGAGAACCTCAGCTCTCAAGCTCTGCCTGCTACCAGCAACTACCTCATGTACGTGAGAGAAACTGCTTTTATCTAGCAGCAAGTTTACTTTGAAAATTGAACAGTTCAGTAAGAATATACACTGAGAATATTTATTAACTTAATAAAGGGGGTTTATTTGTTTGGTTTTAATTTAATCATAGTGCATCTCTTGCCTAAATGGAGATAGAATTATTAACATTAATTAGTTTTGTGTCAGAACCCATCTGCAAAGAAGTTAGCTTTAGGATGGCAGGAATATTTTTTTTAAGCTAAATTTCAAAAAGCGAAGCTATGGCCTCTGCCAAAATCTGAAGTACTGGGTGTGAAATCCACGCATTAACCACAAGAGCTAATAAGCAAAAGAGAAATGGAAGCTTTTGGGGAAAGTAATCTTCAAAGAAGGCAAAAGAAGTTTCTTTGCTTTTTTAAATAAACGCAAGAATTCAACACACTAGCACACTCTCTACCCATAAACCACTTCATTCATTAGGAGAAGAAGATGGTCTTATTCCTACTACTACTGAATTCAATAGGCCATTTATTTAGCAGCTCTCTGACTGGAGTATGTGCTCCCTTTTATTCACTCCGGTGTTGAGAGCAGTAATCAAATTTTGTACATACCACTGGCTCTATTATAGTTCAACAGCAGCTGGCTGGTTGCCTAGTCTTCTTATCATCGTGCAAGATAAAAAAGACCAGCCAAACAGACCAGCTGAAACTACAGTGGGAAGACAGAAGTAGAGCGAAGCCTAAATAGAAGTCTAGTAAGTAGAAATCACGTGTTTTTATGCTTGCCCATGTATTACAAAGCACGGAAAAGAACAAGGCTAAGCTTAACACATGACAAGCTTACTTTAACAGTTATCAGAAGGACTGGAGCTTAGATAGCAACTCAGTCCTTGTAGAAGAGAAGGTCTGAATGCCACACTTCATACAAGAAACACTACCCATCAATAGCTCAGTCCACGCAGCAGGGAACAGTAAAGTGAAAAAGTATAGAGGTTGGGGAAAAAAGAGGGGGAAAAAAACCCCAGTATCCATTCATTTGAAGGTGAGCTCATAAATAGTTAAGATCACTTCTCTATCGCAGCCCCAGCACATATGAAGTCAGCACTGGTTCAAAGTAAAATTAAAGTTCACAGAGGCAAACAACAATGGTAGTGGAGGGCAACATCCTTTAATTATAAAAATGCCCTGTATGCAAGGCAGTCTAGAACAAGATTGGTTTCCATTTCTTCTTTGCCTTCTGGGAGCCTTCCAAGAGCCTTGAATGCCTTGAGTCTGAGAAGAGGAAACCGGCTTCTTTTTCACGGCCTCCCTCCTTGTAGCTTTGTTCCAAGTAGGCCCTGGTTAACCCTGCTCTGAACTTCTACTCTTCCAGACAAGTCCACAGAGAAAGGCTTGTTTTATGGAGGAGGAAAATTCTTATGGGAGCAGAACAAGGAGATACAGAGTTCCTCCTTCACTTTCCTTTTCCATCACGCACAAGCCAAGAGCCTTCTCCTTTCTAGAGGAGCAGCACACTCTTGCCGGGTTCCTGTGCCACCTCTCTAGCCCTACCCTTTATAACACTGCTATAACAGGCTTCTAGTTAAGTGCTTCTCATGCTGTGGGACATTAACACCCCATAATTTTGTTCAGGATATTTTATTTCACCACAACAACATGACAGGACTTTTTTTTGCTGGCCTGACAAACATGTTTTGAATTAGCAGACCACACAATGCTTGCTTGAGCAAGCAAACAAGAGAGCTTAGAGGGCAATGCTAAGGAGAAGGATGCTGGAAAGGCAATGACAGACTTAAACAGAAAGTAGCATTTCAAGTTCCTGTTGCATTTTGATGGGAACAGGTCATTAGTTCAACCCCTGCTTCCAGGAAACCCAAAGCAACTTCAGATGGATAACAAAGAGGTTTTAGCATTTCTATTGAAACCTACTTTCACACAACAGGTTCACATCAGCATAAAGCTTTCTCCTGGAGAGGGAAATAGCAGTACAGTACCTGCCCTCGCTACTGTGGAAGAGGAACAGTTTTCAGTAGGGCAGCTGCTGGAGCACTGCAGTACAGATAACACACAGATACTCTCTCAGTGCTCACACAAGCAGCTCCAACAGCAAACCCTTCCAGCACGCAGTGCTTCAGCCATGCTGCACTTGACACACATGGTTCTTGTAAAACTCTGTGGCTGCTGCAAATAACCAACTGACTCATCCTGCAAAGAAATAACGGCAGCAACTGTAGATAAATTGTGATACCTTTCAGGAATCTCCACAGTTTTAGTTACTCTTTTTCCAAAGTTCTTCTTTTATCTTGGGGGGAGGGAGGGGAAATCCCTTTTTTCTTTTGTATAGATACTGAAGGGACTATTTTGAATGTAAATACTGAGAAAACCTGTGGAGCTCATTATTATTCCAAAGGTGTTGTTTACATTCTAGTCATACCTGTGAAACCCAACCATGACACACAACCAGTACCCCCCTTTCACAAAACATCCTGGGCCACCCATTTCCAGCAGCCCAGAGGAGTGACAGCAGGTCCACAGGTGATGTAGGAGCCTTCTGCATTTTGCTTCTCCTTTAAGAGTGCTGCTGAGCACTTGTCTTCCAAAACAAGGTTCCTGCCCATTTACAGGCACCTTTAATAAAATAAATCCTGATCAATATATAATAGATGCACGGCTCAACACTTGTATGTCTGTATGCTGGGGCGTAACATGTATTTCAGCAGGAGCCCTGCGCTGAACCCCGAGTGGCAGCGTGCAAACCCAAGCACAGGAGAGCGACCATCACTTCTGCTGCCCTGGCCTCTCCAAGCAGCCATCCCGGTGGTTTACAGTTCTCAATACCGTCTGCCTTGGCAGCAGGCATTGCCCTGCTGTAGCAGGACAGACCGAGGACCCTGGGTTCAGCCCGGTGGTGAAGCGGCTGTGAGAGCTGCTGGTGGGCAACTCCACCCAGGACAGAGCACTGCCTTCAGCACACGCTGCAGCATCGGGACCTGCTGCAGGAAAAGGCACTGCCTCCAAAACACATCTCGCTCCCCTGCCCTCCATGTGCCAGGACACAACCCAAAGCTTGGGAAGCAATGGCTTAGGCAAGCTTATGAATAAGACAATTTACTTGTACCTTCTCCTGTCACTCATTTTGTAAACGTCAGTTTGTTGCCTCCAAGAACAGAAACACCTCAAAGATTCCTTCTAAATTGCACATGAATTTTTCCTTAGAAAGTGTCTTCTGATACATTCCATTCAAACTAGAAGATGTAGGTGGGAGGAATGGGAAACCTATAGGATCTCATTCTTAATTGCAGTTATGTAGGTGGTTTAATTTCGAACGCACTTCCATAGCTATCCATTCTGGCTTGTTAGTTAAACATATTTCTGCTAACAGAAATACACGCCAGGATACATGCTGATAAAGAATAAGAACGGTCCCATTAACACCAGAAGAGCAACTCAGAGCACTCCGAAGCCTGTATGTCAATGTATCAAATACTCAGAGCCCCACAGGAGACATCTCCTGCGTGGAAGGAGTCTCTGCTGCTGTAGCTGGTGGACAGGGAGGAAAAGTACTAACCCACTAACCACCTTCTAACTTTAGGTACCACAAAATGGGACGAAGAAGGCGCTAAAAGCTCTAGATGCAACCATCCTGCCCACTTCAGATACACGTATATAGACACACACACGTGCTATATACATACTCTGAACAGCAACAGACTTTACTAAGGCAACAGAAGCAGCTCTCCCCACACAGACCAAGCAGGGCTGTGCAGAGGTGTTGGAGTTTGCCTCAGGCTGGGCAGATGCAAAGCACAGTTCACGACAAAGCCTGGAGAGCAGCTCTGGAGCAAGCACACAGCCCTCTGCTTGCCAAAGCCTTCAGGCATTTGCTGAGGATGCCTCTAGCACCTAGTGCTGCAGCCATGGCCTTCATCCTGAAAGCTAAAACCCTCGTCTCCTACCACGGAGGGAGATGGAGGGGAGATAAATCACAGTTAAATTTATCACAGGCACATTTCAACAGTGGCACAGTCAGAGCGATGACTGAGGCATTAGTAGTTAGCAGAGTGCCAACAACTGCAGCTTCAAACTTCTGGAAGTTTGGGGTTTTTAATGCCCTGTGACAATGCATGGGTGGTCAGATAACACCCTCCAAGACATTAACTTTTCAGCCGTACCATTCAGAGCACACTATTTATTTGTGTACCGCCACTGAGCTGTCACAAGTATACATATTTATTACCGGTCTTTTTAAAATTAGCATTAAATTTCTCCCACCCAGACAGCCTACTTCCCATTTGCAACAGTGTATTTTATTCATCCTTTTCCAAAACAAAAAGCCACAGAGAGCAGAAAAGGGGCACAGCATTGTGCAGAGCTGCTCTGCCTTCTGCAGGAACTGTTAACAAAGTCCTCTGAACTTCCCACAGTCACCATGCTGGGGATGGGGAGTTTTGCTCACCAGGGAAAGAGGGATCCGCGCAAAGCCTGCATGAGGAGCCCCAAGTCCCCCCACATTCCTTCCTTGAACACCAAGAGTACTGTAGAGAGCTCCCTAAGCTAAACAGGCTGTCTTTTCCTAGTCTAGAAAGCTAAAAGTCAGTAAGAAACTAATCGGAGGCACCCTAAAAGTAAGAAGAAAAAAAGTCTGTTCCCTATGGCTATATAGCTGACTGCAGCCAGCTCAGGGAGAACCTTCCTGTAAGCAGCTTCTTGGCCATTAGGACATTTTGGCAAATATACGTGAGAAGTTTGACTCATTTGTGCTGCCTGGAGTTAGTCTTTTAAGAATAAATACAGCAACTACAGAGAGAGGACAGCGTTACACGTCCAACACAAATGCATCTCCCGTTAAACTCTCCACTCCCCAGAGGATAAACCTGTCTCCTGCCAAGGACCCAAAGTAAGCAACCCTCTTTCTGAAACACCCTTGCTGTTATCAGAGTCAAAAAAAAAAACCCAAAACATGCGTACTCAGCTGGGCACTGAAGGCCGCGCTGGGTGTGCAGGACCTGGCACAGTGACGCAGCACAGAGCCCGGGTGCGCGCACCCAGCCCAGGGTCCCGGAGCTGCACTGCAGCCCCTGGGGACCACGCGCTGCTCAGCCTGATGAGAGCGGGTGCCGCACTGTTCCTTCTCCTGCACAATGCCACAGCCACGCCTCGAAATTTTTCCAACTACAGAAAACCCATCTTAAAATTACCTACTCTGCTGCCACAGTATGAGACTTTACTTTCATGAAAGACCCCTTTACCAGAAGAAAAAAAACACCCAACTCCCCCCAAAAAACATATGCTCCAGCTCAATCCGCTTTAAAGCCTCCAGCTAACTGCAGACTTACTATACCTCAAGTTAATTTGTCCCAATAGTTAAATTGCACTCGCTGCTAAAAGCTTACACACCACTTCACAATCTTTAGCCATCTCTTTTAAACAGCTACAAATTGCAAATCACCCGGTGTTTGTTTAAGGTTGCCAAGACTGCAACAAGGCCAGAGAGTATATTTCAATAGATAAGCCAACATCAGTTGTTTTGGTACGTATAACACCCTACAAAGACTGTATTAAAAAAAAATAAAATCGTTGCATCAGTTGTCAGCTACTAGAAGTGCATCATTAAAACTATTGTTAAAATTAATGGCTGCCTTCTTCCCCTCCCTCACCAGTTAGCATAGCAAGAAAAAGGGTGAGGTAAAATCATGTCCTTTGTTAAGTATTGAACCTACTGGAACCTGCAAAATAACTGATTATTAAACTAGTCTAAGGCTGAGGTCAGTTTACAGAGGACCATCACACAGCAGCTATGGCAACACAGAGTCACCACGCTGTGCTGCCAACTAGCAATGGGATTCAGATAAGAACAAAAAGCAAAGAAACAAACAGCATCAACCTGCTTTCTTAGGGCCACAGAAGCAGAATTAAAGCTCTCAGAGGGAGGGCTCTTCAGTTTAGCATAGCATTTCTGTGTATCAAGGGACTAGGGACAGAAAAGACTTAGGCCATGTGCTTTGTCTCTTTTCCAAACTGAACCATTATCTAGAGGGAGAAAAGACCCATACAGCTAAACACACATAAAAAAAAGCCCCAACCGTCTCTAAAAGTAACCGTACATGCACACTCATAAGCAGAGATCCAACACCAGTGAAAAGATAGGTGCGCATCCTTTCCCAAATGAAGCACACCTTCTCAAGCCACCTGCCCAGGTTCCCCAGCAGAGGCTGGGGACCAGCCCACACATCAGCTGAAGGGGTTAAGTAATAGCTGCGTTAACAGGCACATCACTCAGCTCCACCCTAGCTAAGGAAGGCTCACACAAACCACCAGTGTGTGCCACCAGTGGAGACGTGGTGACAAGAGGACTAGGCAGGGGCAAGCAGCTGAGGGGTAGTAACTGATTCAATTTTGCGAGCCAGCAAAAGGTTACGTGTTTACACCCTCACTTGTTTTCAAGAAATTTTCAGCAAGCTTTCTGTGCATATCCTTTGCAGGCTTCTGCCAGGTCAAATGGAAAACACTGGGCTCAGTGATTTAAGCTCAAGTGTGTGGAGGAGTAATTACCAAAGCTCTGCTGGACAGAAGGATTGCATTCTTTTGTTCTTCAAATGCCACCACCCACTAAGATACCATAATAAAACTCCCAGAAACCTTCTAAGCAAAGCCAGCATACACTGTAGAGAAGTTAGCCTGCGATTACACAGTACCCATCTCAAAAACACCATCTGTATCTCTTGAAGTACTATGGTACAATGATGAACTCTGCTATTGCTGCCACCACCAGTATGGCTTTTGTCACCAACATAACTGTTAGTTGAATTTAAAGCTTAAATCCTGTGAAGGCTGAGATAGAGGCCACAGGTACAGTAAGTTCCAAGATATCTTCCCGTGCAAGACTGACTGGCAAATCACACAGTCCCAGGCCAGAAAAATGAAGCCACAAGACACAATTCCTGCTTTGCAATTACTGTGATGCAACACATGCAGCACAGCATTCCTGCATAAATACTTAATGTATAACGATACACGTTTACTAGCTGATTTTAAAGCTATTTGAGGGTTAAACACAGATGCACACACTATACTAACAAAGTTATTGGTCACCCTACCAAAGCATCACACCTTAAACTTGGAGTGTGAGCAGGCGCACAGTCTCATCCATGCTCTCAACAGCAGCTTGTCTGCTATTCATCCCTCCCATTTTATACTATCAGTTATGAAGCCATCTGACTCTTACTGCAACAACCTTGCAACAGGCTCAATAAAATTTTGCATTACTTTGACAAAAAACATTTTAAAGCTGAAGCCTTTAAATTCAAAGGGAAAAGAGCAAATTCTTAAGTGTCTTACCCCTCCTGTTTGACTAAACAATGACTGCTTTCACGTATTTTAAAAATATCTATATAGTGAGTACGCTCATGATTATGAGTACACGAGTATGTAATATAAGTAACTTTGAAGAAAAGTTTTTACACCAACGTGGATAGATTGAGATTCTGAAACACCACACACCATCCTGTGTGTTTGGGACCCTCACTCCATTCAGCAGTTGGGCTTTTATAACCCCACAATCTCTCTAGCATGCAAAGCAAAGCACTCCGAATGGCACACCATGTTTGCCAGTCTGATCCTTACTTTGTCTTGTCTTCCTAAGCTTGTTTAGAGGTGTACTGTTTTAAAAGTCTTTATAGGCTGGTAAAACTCCAATACAAATAAAGGAGAAGGAGAACAACAAAACACAGAAACAAGTTGCATGGCAGTTGTAATTCACTCAAACACACAAGTGTGCAGCCCTCCAGGCTCTTTTGTTACTCTGCCTTCAGCTTGCCCTAAATTTGAGCACTTCTCTATAACACCTATATTCAACCAGGCGTCAGACTGTGATCATTACAATAATTTAATAGCTAACTGTAGTATTCCCACAGTAATATAGTCATATAAACTTCTCTATTATTTATGCAGTTCCCTCATTCTAACTGTATGAATGAAGCATTATAAAACTTCATTGCTGCTTTGCTTTTTTTTTTTAATTTTGTACCATGATGATAGAATTAATCCTTTTTTTGTGTTTGTTTTCTTTAATCTGATTGTAGGTGCTTTTGTTTGTTTGATTTTTAAAAATCACTTTGAGCTCTGACACATTCTACTCCCTGTAACAAAGCTCGTCTCAAAAAAATCACTTTCTAATCACAAAAGTACTTCAGCCACAGAAAAAAGCCAAACCCCCATTACATATTATCTTCATAAACATGTTGGGGAAAAAAAAAGGGGATCCCCACAATAAAGACCTTTACAGCTTAGATTGCAAGATAAGCAAGGCAGTTTAGGAGAAGGGTGGCAAGGTTCAGAAACAGAACTTCATACAGATGCAATTAAATTGTTTGCAATGTTACTTAATAACATAAAAAAACCAGCAACTATCTACCTTTGGTAAAACTTGCGTTACTGAGTGTATGCAAGGCCCTGGGTCATTGAAAAGTAGCTCTAGGGTAGATGCAGCCAAATGACCACAAAGTCAAGAAGCTACACTACCCAGCAGTTTTTAGAAATCTGCTTTAACCCTAAATCCTTTACATCCAAATAACTGGCCCCAGCCTTGCTGTTCTCCACCACCTATCTTTCTCCCCACTTGCCTCCATATACTCAATTACTCCTCCTGCAAACAACAAAAACCTCACTACTGTTAAGAAAAAAAAAAAAAAAAAATCAGCTCTCAAAGCAAATCACAAGACAGTTCATTCAGTCTTCTCACTCCCACATGATCATCAGGTGCTGTCACAGTAACCATCTTGTACCTCCCATTCCACCATAATTCCACTTCACCTTCTTTGCCTTGTTCTACCCCTGAGCTACACAGCTCTTAATCAGTTTTTTGACCCTCCATCAGGAGGGTCAAAATCAATGAGGCAGGCCAGTTCATTGCATCCCAGTACAATCCCAGCAAAGCGAGCATAAATCCCTACCAACATCAAAAGTAAATACTGCACACCCCTCATTTTGTCTCTTGCATGCAAGATCAGGCAGCTGGGACGGAGGAGCAGCAGAGAACAGGACAAGCCCAGGGTCAGCACCAGGTGTGACCACCGAACTGCTCCCACCAGCACACAAAAGCAGGTACTGGCAAACACGAGGGGGGAGAACATTGTCACAACGGATCTAATGTGTACGTGTCCTCTGATGGCATTTCAGCAGCCAGCGAGACCATGACTCACAGCCACCCCCGACACAAGGTTTCTGGCTAAGCCCAGCTCGGCCACAGAAGAGCTTTGCCAGCTCTGTCTGACAAACAAGCCCAGAGAAGTGCCCAGGGCCTGACCCAGCCCTTGCTGCCTTCCCTGAGAACCAGCTGGAATTGCTCCAACACATTTCAAACTCTGTATTTCAGTATTCGGTAGAGGAGGAGGAGGACAGTACAAGGATATGTGTCCACCTGTAGACAGCAAGAAATTTGTGACTACTACAGGAACAGCCAGAGCTCCTCTCAGCTACCATCATGACCACTCATTCAATTCCCCACACCCTCAAGAGCCAGTTCCGACCAAAAACACCAAGGGCACTCTAATGATGGAGTTGGTTTGCCATTTGTTCCGCTGCTTCAGAAAACCAGTCTCAACAATAGTCTACTTCCAAACTAAAACCACTGCTCCAACCAGGACATCTGCTGGGAAGCCGTGCTGGGGCAGTGGTGACGACAGGAGGGAATTCCTCACGTCTCGCTCCTGAGCCACAGCCTCTAGCTGCAACCCATCCCGTGGCCCACCTGTCCCTCAAAGCCAAAGGATGGATCACAGACACAGTGAGCAGACCGCAGAGCTTATTTGTATGTTTTCCCTTCCCCTAAATCCCACCTTCTGTTACAGAACAGGAGAGCCATGAGATTTTTTATGATTTGGGAGGATACAAGGCAGGAAGGTTCCAGCAGCAGCAGCAATCCCAAAACCACACAGGGCTCGGGAGGTGGAAATGGAGAAGGTGAGGGCTTCCAATCCAGCCCACCACTTACAGAAATTATACAGGGCTCCTGCGGGAATCAGAAGTTTCACAGCTTCAGCCAGGCTTCTTTCTGAAGGTAAAAAGGTCAAACTTTATAATCAAGCTTCATGGCTAATACCACTATAAAAAATAAGGAAGTTTCCATTTCATCTGCTTCAACTTGCTCTGCCCCAGAGGTTCCCACTCCAGCATGCTGGCAGTTGTCTATAATCACAGCCAGCTGCAACAGGCTTTCTTCACTATCAGTAAAAAATTAAACAGATATTAAATTCCACTCTAAAAAATGCTGTATCATCCTAGAAAAAAAGAAGAAAAAAAACCAGCACACATCAGGATAACCTTAGAAAGGCTTGGTAAATGTTGCAAGTACAAAATAACAATCTCACCCACAACTTCACTGAAATGCAGCAGAAGTGTTTCAGCCCTGTCCACCTGAGCAGAAGTTCTCCGAAGTTATTTTGGAGTAAGCCAAGTGTCTTTTAACATAACCCAGGTTAGAAAACATGCATTGCCAAGGTCCCCTCCATCCAAAGATCTTCTAGACAGCATCACTGTAATATCCTATTACCTTCCAACTAAGCTCTGTAGAGAGTTTAGCCCTCTAGAGTCAAGTCTCTCCTCCCCTTCTAGCACCGGAACAGCACAAACAGCAGCAAATGATAGACAAGGAAGGAGGGGGAGGGAGGGATCACCACACATACACATCCCTTGTGTCTATATACAAAATCCATTACAAAAGTGGAAGCTAGGCAGACTAGAGCAACTGTGTGTCTCATGTTTGTATTAACAAGTTATTGCCAGACCTCTGAATAGGATTTATGAACAATGCATGCAGGAAATGGAAGAAAAAAATCATAAAGCAAATATCTCTTGTCAAAAAAGCTGGGCACATGGTGGTGAACTTACAACACAGTACAAACAAAAACCACAAGGAAACCATATACGTGATGCTTAAAGGCTGAGTTAAGTTTTGATTTCAACAAAGCCAAACTCACAGGAGCAAGCCCAGCACAGCCACCAGCACAGAACTGCACAAGCCTCCCCAGCTGGGTGGGGACATCTTGCTGAGAGTGAAACTAAGATTTTCCAGCAAGTTGATGAAATCACCACTATCCTTGCTCATTCAGTTGAGCAATTCAAACACAACTTTCACACTCGCATACACAGGTAAGAAAGTACACAGACAACAAAGGAGATGGAAACATACAGAAGGACAGGAAAACATAGCTAGGAATTTCCAAATTCAGACCCTGACCATCAGATGAGATGTAGTGACCAAGTAGAAAAACAATTACCAGCTTTTCGTCAGCAGAGTTGGAAGGAAGTGGTGAATCTACCTGCACCTCCAGAGTTCAGATGCAAATGTCCAGACATTGCACATATAAAAAACCGATGGATGTTAGAAAATGAAGACACCCATAAGAAACCTTGGGAATTAACCTTACCAAGCATGCAGAGTAACTGAATTCAACACCCATGAATAGTTATGAGAAGTGTTTGAGATTGCTTTTCATTTGAGATATCAGAGCTGGCCACAAAAAGGGGGTGGCAGGGAAGCAGGAAAGAAGTGGAAATAAATATTGTTCCACTGAGACTGGATATCTGAATTCCCTCAGTTGTTTGCCCAAGATGCACTTTTCCTTGTCTGTACCTACTCCATGAAGCCTCTGACCACTTGAAGCTAGCATTCAGCAGCAAGAACATCCTCTGTCTGCCACTTCTGAATCTCTCTCCCTCCTTATGAGCATTTTTCTGGAAGACTCAGAATATTTACCTTTAGCTCAGTTACAGCATTGCTTTTTAAAAATAAGTGAATAAGCAAGAATACATATTCTCCACATCACATTCATTCTGGAGGAAAACATTCCAGTGACAACCTACAGAACTACCACTCAACTCCAAAAGTAAGTTCTGGGGAGAGGGAAAAAAAAAATAAAAATAAAAATAAATCAGAGGACCTTAGGGCAGCGTGCAACAATTCTTATACCAAATCTCAGATAGGTTTCTATTAATTGTTATAATTCAAGATTTAACAGTCATGTCTCCTATATCCCCCAATGCCCAGGAACCCCCTGCACAGTCTGGATGTGCCATCCCTTAAGAGTGGTCCAGCTGTGTCAATGATGCGCCTCTGAGCACGCACACACATGCTTGTTGCTGGCTCCCTCCGAGACACCCTTGCTAGCAGGGGATAACTCGAGCTGGGGTGGAAAAGCTGCCTCCGCCACCAGCCGGGGGGGGGGGAGGTCAGGTTGCAAGAACTCCCACCCCAACATGTGATGGAAGAAACACAGACACGTGCTTTAGTACGAACTGAGGATTTACCATCCTCCCAAGCAACCAACTGGAAACACCTCATTAAAGACAGACTTCTAAATCTCAGATTCATACACCACCGTATAATTATTCTCAAGTTGAAAGGGTTGCATAATTTCTCAGGAATTTCACCATTTCCAAATGGAAGTCCCAGAAGGGAAAATATATATAGGTCTACATAGATATATGTGTGCACAGGCCTATACATCTACATATAACTCTGTCTCTCTTATCTTTAAGCATACACAACAAAGATGACAAAACCCCAACCCCACCCCAGTGCATCTTGTTCACTTAAAAAACACTGCCTTGTTTTGCAGCTGTGCTTTCGTACATCAGGAAGAAACACCCAAGCTGGAGGTGCATAATTACATTTCTATTTACTTTACCATTTAGTTTATGAGGGGGAGGGGCAGGAACAGGAGCATTTCTTAAAATATGTCATTCCCTGAGGGCTCAAACTCATGAAACATGTTTTTTCAGAAACAGTCTTTTCTTCCCTGGAACTCTCACATCTCCATTCCCCGACCCTCACAATAACTTCAGTGGGTACAACCCATCACCTTGCTTATCCCAGACTAACGGATGTAGTATTCGGTATTTTATTTGAGCTGGTTTTGCCACGTAACAGAAATCTTGTTGCCTTTCTCTCGAAGTTAGTCACGGGTGACACCTACCTACACAGTTACTAGTTATAACAAAAAACAAGTTATAGGAGCATACTAATCTTTGAAAGCTCTACCTTCTTTCAACTTTGAAGGCATTAGTCCACATCTGCAGTGAGAAAACAGAGAAAAGAGCAGGAAGTCAGGGTAAGCTTTTTTGTTTGTTTTCTTTTACAATTTGTTTGTTTTCTTGAAGAAGAGTAGGCTATAGTGCTAAAGATCAAGGCTGATCTTCCTGGATCTTGATACTTCCCTGACAAAGGCACAGATCCAAGTTATAGATAACCTGAACATTACATGCATCTGTCAAGTCCAGGGTGTGTGACAATCAACAGTGCAGAAGAGAGGCAAAGACAACACCAATTTTACAGTTTTCCCTTCTGATTAAGAGAAAAGGAAAAAAACACTATTCTGCAGTATAAACAGGCCTCATCTGCAGAGAAAACAATTCATTAAAATCACTAGCTACTGTTGTGATATGGTGACCCAAAATTATAATTATAGCATAAAGAAGTCTTTAGCACTTCAAATGTCAGCTGGATGCGCATCCTAAGGACCACCCTCCGTTAATAGGATAAAAGATCCATTTGATAGGGCAGCTCTGATGTTAGGTTGAAAAACATAGTCAAGAGAAATGTTAAACCTTTGAAATATACAGGATCATTCACTAAAGGAACCCAAGACACAGCACTCTGAGTGGCAACAGGAGAGATGAACCACTGCAAGCAGTCGGCTCTACTGTCAGATGGCAACACAACTGAAATGAGGAGGTTTTTAAAGCAACTCAGTGGCCCAAGAAATTCCACCAACTGCAAACCAAGTTCAGGAGAACTAAACACATGGAAAGTTACAGCTGCTTCTTTACTCTTATCTCTCAGCAGAAATAACTGTAAGAAATAAGAAGGGGGGAGGGAAGGACAAAGTAGTAGAGGGATTGAAGAACACCACACAAGAAAAAAAAACCAACCATACTAAAATTCAGTACCTAGATTAGACTTAACTACAAAACAAAATCAAGGTGGTTCTTAAACAATAAAGTGGATCCAAATTTATTAGCAGGTATTTTAAACACACTACAAGCACACAGCTTCTACCAGCCAGTTCCATCACCCAATACCTGCTAGACACAACAGCTTACTAAACGCTTTGTACGTTATGTGTAGAAACTGGGGGTGGGTGGGGAGGGTGGGTGTCTCCACCATTGTGTTTTTATATTAAGTTGGAAGAGGCTTCTAGGGCATTTCAAGCATTTCCACCTACTCCCCATTTTTATGCATCAACACTGGTCCTGGTGTGCTAGAAAGCTTGCCGAGAAGTCATCTCTTGGGGTTAAATTTTAACAGACCATGTTATATTTGCATAGGTCTGGTTAATGAAGAAATGACTGGCAGGGAGTATAATATCCTGACCTTCTGTCATGAATTTTAATTGCCTACAGATGGTTAAGCTTAGCCCTACCTTCCCACCTGAAAATATCCACACAGCTAACTTCCCTCTCAACCTCATGTAGCATAGCTGGCATTTCGGTGAGCCCATTGCTGCAACCTGCCACGCATCCTGCGGGGGGTGAAGTGGAGCAGTGGGTCAGGCGTGACCCACACATGGAAGAGCCAAGATGGGTGTTAAGCTGGAATTACTCTGCCCTTACTCAATTGAAGAATTCCACGTGGCAACGCCACAGCCACTGTAAATCAAGTCATTTCTAACAGCCAGCCCTGTTGTTCTGACTTTTACGATCTCCATCACTCTTCTAGATTCATCAAACTTTGTTCTTCAAAGTGAATTATTCCTCATCCCCAATGCAGGCTCCCCCTCCTCCGGGGCAGGTTGCCACAGAAGAACAAGGCCATTCTAAGAGGAAAGTCAGCTCAGAAAAATTAAGGAAAGGAAGCAAGAGCTCTTAAAATCTCTCCATGAAATGACGAATTTCACTTCAGCTGGAAAGTGAGAACCTTTGCTTCTACAGCACATTAATGCCAATAACAACTCAGGACAGACCAACTGATTTATCAAAGCTGCGGCCCACTTGCAGTTTATGAAAAACCTTTAATAAGGTCTGCAAAATACAACTACTTGAATTTCAGTGAAACATAGATATCCATTGGAGGAGATACAAAGCTTTTCCCCTGTATAAGCAGTTTTTAAAATAAAGGTCTGATCAAATAAACGACAATCCCTAACACAAGATGCCTTTGCAGAATCACACATTGCCAGATTGAACTCTCAACATCCTTATTCAGCACATTTTATATGTGCCCTTTTTTTTTTTTTTAATATGCACTTTTGCAAAGAAACCACTAACTTTGCATAGAGCAGGTTGCAAGATCCTGAAAGATTTTCTGCCAAACCTCTTCTACGCTATGGTGTTAATTCACCACATAAATATTCAAAGATATTCTTGAGTAACTGCCATAAGAAAACTCTCTTCTGTAGCTACACAGCTACATCCATGCTTAGCTCACTGCAGTAACGTTCTGCCCTGGCATAGAAATGCAAGGCTAGGTTCTACAAATTTTTCTGAGAATTTGACAAAGTTCCACTAAGACAGGAAAGAAAAAAAAAATCCCAAGAAAAAGCAAGTAATGTTGGTCACCTCAGGATACTTTTATCCCTTGTTATTTAGCTGCCTAGTGTAAAGCAGGAACCCCCAAATTTTCCTTGTAGATGGAGCATAAAGCTCCCTTTGACTACCGCTTCCACATTTTTTACCCAACAATCCAAAGACAGACCTGAAAAATTCATGTCAGGATGAGTTTCTATACGCAAGGAGACAGACGGAAAGGCAACCACCCTATACTTCAAGAAAGAATCACTCAAATACTGACAAAAGCACCAAAAGACCATCACAAGAGCTTATGACAATATCCCAGCTAAACAGGGAAGCTAAACAAGGGTAAAGATAGCCATCCACATCTTCCACAGCTGATGACCAGGTCAAGCACAATACAAACATCAGCTCAAAGCTAAAATAAGTTTGGGAACGGACAGGCTTGTTTTACACTAAACACAGAGAGTCTGGGAGACAGGAGCAGGCACGAAGGAAAAAATGTAAGATCAGATGCCATTTTGTTCACATTTTTCATCCATTGTCAAGAGGCAAATCTCATTTTAGAGATTAAAAAACAAACAACTCAAGGCCAAGGTGATATTTCGCACCATTATTTCACCTAGCTTTACATTAGATGAATAGATTTTCCTTGAGGATGTCATTTTAAAAGTAGTCTCTCTTGCATATATATTCTTACTTGAACAGGAATTTAAAATAGATCATCTCTTTCAAAATTAAATTAATATTTTAGTTGTTTATTCTACAGAAGGAAATTTGAAATAGGACTTTAAGAAATTACTTAAAGCTGAGAGGACTTGTTTAACTAGTTCTGCTTATTATGAAAAAAGACAAATTATAATCATTGAATCAGCTCGTCATAAATTTTTAGCTAAGAAAAATCCACTCACCTTGTATTAATGTACCAACCTTCATTATTGAGATATAATTAAATCTGCTTGCTCTTACTTTGCAAAAAGTGGAGAACACTATTTTTGCACTGGAATGGTAGAGCAGCAGGTTACCTTTTTATGCTACCAATATTTAAATAAACAGCAGATGATTATTTGTAACAAGCTGGATGACTCTGGAAGATGCAATCTGGCTGACCCACCCACTCCTCAGCTGTACTCTCATCATTCTAAGTCCTGTAGAAGAGGGTAAAAAAAAAAATGTCTAGAGACTGTTAAGGAAGGAATTCTGTATATAATAAAAACTTTATCTTGTCCCCCTTGATTAAGATAGTCAAAGAATGCCTCAGTTAAAAAATAGTAATTTAACCAGAAATTCTCTTCTGTTTCTGTTCTGTGCATTGAATACTTATGTCTAAAAATAACAGTTTGAAAAATAGGGTTTATAACTCTTAACTATATCCACCTTACACAGAAGGGCAAAATCTATATCATACACTAATTCTCACTGAAATTAGATTTTACAATTTGCCAGACTTTCAAAAAAAGGCTTTTATGATACCTTGCAGATTCCAAACTGTAGCTGAGTTCAATTTATTCATCCAGAAAGGAGAAGAATAAAAAGAAAAGGGGAAAAAAAATAAATTCTTTATTATGTATGCCACAATACAGATACAAAGCAGATAAAAAGATGAGTCCCACACAATTCACACACATTATTTTTCCCCCACTTACACCACACTGCATCCCAGATAATAGATCCAGATCAAAAACCATCCCAACAGCCACAGATTCTCACCAAGATCAAACATAATTAATTCAATTGCTTTTTAAAGACTTCAGTAACATTAGTTATCATAATTACAACTCATCTACTATGTCAGCTGATAACCTTTTGGCTCTGCTAAATTCACAAAAGCCAAGAATGTATTATTTCCTTTTCTTCATTGTACTGTAGATGAGAGTTGAGCCCCAAATGTCTACAGCCTCTTTACATTTTTCTGGCAGCACAAGAAGTTCTTAACAGGATAGCAAGTTAAGGTCCTTTTTGAGTGCTGGAATAGTATGAAAGGAGCCTTATTGCAAATGACAATACCAGGCAGACATAGTATCTTATGAGGAACAAAAACTCTTTTTCTGCTTTCTGTCCTCAAATCACTAGAAGGAGAAAAACAATTGTGTGCATTTTGGTATAAGGGGAAAAAAGTGTCAGTTTAATGCACGTAAGGACCCACATCCATAAGAAGACAGACTTTTTGAACTGAAAGAAACAAGTATAAAGAGTTACAATTCATTTCACAATTTCTTTCCTCCTTCCCATACCCACGCATATTACGCAGAATATTTTCATAATCAGGTTGCACTAGTCCTAGTCCACATAAATTTCTGTTTCAGATGACCACCGAGGTACATTAGCATCTTTCAACAGTGCAGTACATCAGGAGAGCTCATGTTCTTTAACCCCTTCCTTCTCTCCCCAAGCAGCAAAATGGAGTTCAACTGAACATTACATTTTCATGTATTTTTATTATATGGGGACACAAGTATAATCTGAATGTTATATAGACATAGTCCATTTTCACCACCTGGCTAATGGTTTCTGCTCCATCCCAGCTCCCCCTGCCCAACAGCAGCAGAGCAGTGCTGTGGAGGAAAGGACTTATCAGGACTTCCAAGGCAACAGTCGGCAGCAAATTCCAAGCTTCCATTTTTTCTGCCCAAACTGCACTAGAACCAAAACCTCTGTGCAAGTACGTCACCCAACGTGAATTACTTTTTCCTAGCCAGCTCCAGTGGCAAGATTTGCAGTGGATCCTATTTTCTCCAAAGGCTGTTCAACAGATTTGGACTAGTTCAGAGAGGACTTCACTGTTAAACGGACTTAATCCTGAAACTAAATTTAAATCACCTAAACTAAGGCCACTGAATCCTTTAAGGAAGACTACAACAGCCCAAGACTTCTTCAACGTTGTATTGGAAAGAGACAGAGAGTAAAAGCAAATTTGACATGCCTACAACAGGTCAGGGTTTCTGGGACCCTTCACCGCTTTCATGCCAGTTTTCTCAGTGCTAAAGGCACCCTGCCCAGTTAATAGACAAAGAAACCACTACGTCACACGTGCTATTTTGCCCAGAACACCACAAATACATTGGCATTGAATTATGTTCTCTATTCATAAAGCCACAAACTATGGGATCTACCAGGTATTATGTGCTCCTCTTGCTCTTCTACTCCAGTTCCTTTTGAAGAAAATGTATTCTGCCTCAAAAGTGGGCATTACATGCTAGAGTGATCCCTGGCCTAACCCAGTAACCCCTAATTTAGGTGTAGCATCAGGTGAACCAGCGAGAGATGGTTTCAAGAGCAACATTAAAGTAGCTGCAAAAAACAGGAGCTACTGCAATGTGAAAGTGCCCTGGAGCAGAAGTACCACACTTGCATTCCTCTGTGGGGCAGGTACCTTCCTCAGCTGCACTTACTGACACAACGCACATTGCACGCGATTCCTGTAGGAATTTAGGAGCCCCAAATGACAGCAACCTCACCCAGGAAGTCACCAACAATGAGACCTCAACTGCCCCAACCACAGCATGCCACACCATTCACTTCATGTGACTGACTACGCTATATAAATGAATGCAAAGCAGAGATCATAAAGCTAGGAGGCATTTGGCCAGGATAACCCCGAATAATGCCCCTACGAGCACACTTGTCACCTCAATGCCAAATACCAGAGCACCACCATGCTGGAGCTAACACACTCTACCATGCGTACCCTGCATCATAGCTCAGCACCCACCAAGAGCACCAGGCAAACCGAGGAAACGGCTTTCCAAACATATCCCCCATGTTTCCTCCAGGCAAACGTGGACTCAATCTCTTCTCAAAAGGATCCATCACTATCTACGTGGTGACAATTCCCCTCTATATACAGCCCTATGCTCCCCTTCTTTCTAAGGGCCTCAATTATTTGGACTCTGACACCAACATAAATTGCAGGTTCATTATCTCATCTCGGGTAAACGACTATAGCAATGAAATCCCTCTTTTTCCTGCAGTGGGTTTTTGTTCAAAAATTTATCAGAACTGTCCCGTGCCCAGGCCAGCCGCCCTTGCAACACAACAGCTCTTTATCATGATCATGCTACGTTCGTGCAACCATCAGCAGGGGTGGTGGCCGGATGGTTGCCAATACCAACAACAGAAGGGTTTGTTTTGGTTGTTTTATTTTGGGGAAGGAAAAGGAGAGCCATGTTCCTTTTCTCTAGCTCTTGATTAATGACTTTACAATATCTTTGTCCTGGGAAAAATATCAAGGCTTACTGCAAGTCTGCTCTTCAGCATCTTTCAGCACCAAGTTTTGGTACTGATGCCTCCGTGTCAGCTTCAGCAAATGGGCAAGCTTCTTGGCTCCTTTTTTCAGCCTTCAGCCTTGGACATGATCATCAAGCAGTACATCTCTAGTGCAGAAATGCATACAAATGCTCTCCCCCCCAGAATGCGTTAGGGTTTGCCTGACTTACTAAGAAATGCCCTTGGTGCTCTCGGGCCCCTCGCCCACATCTCGCCCCACGCTGCAGCCCAGTGCTCAGGGTAATGGTCAGTGGTTGGAACCCTTTGAGAATTTGAACCGGCATTTCAAGAGCGACAAGTCAGCGTGAGGGCTCTAACTAAGAGGCAATTACAGGACAGATGGGCACCACCCCAAATCCCTCTCCCCCCACCCAATGACTGTGTTTTGGGAAAAAGCACCCCCTGCACCTTTTTCCCTGTGCTCGGTGGCCAAGGCCTGGGGCAGGGCAGAGGAACGGGGTGCTGCCTGGGCTTCGGCTGTCAGAGGCCTAGCAGCTCCCTCCGGCCAGGCAGCGCTTCTCTACCAGCACCCTCGCAATCGGCTCAGCAACTGCAGCGGCTAACTGTAGCTGTTCAATTAAGTTTTTTGAGGATGATCGCTAAGGTCTCTTCCCCTACCCATCTGCTCTGGTAGCACCAGGCCCTTGAGTTTCTCACCAGTAGTTAGTGCCCTCAGTATATTTTCCGCTAAGTCTTCTCTGTACAAATATTCATACAGGTATCTGTGTAACAACCAGAGTTATCTTCTGTGAAGGTGATCTAGAGCAGCTAAATCCTTGACGAAAGCTTTTTTCCCCTCCCTTGTAAATGCCTGCCAGGCCAGGGAGGTGAAGCCAGGGAGGCGGAGTTCAGCAGGAAAAAAAAGTTTTATGACATTTTCCACCTGTATCACTAGATTTTTAGACTGTCTCAAACTGCCGTCCGTTCACAGCACAGAGGAGATGCTGCCTGAAAAACAGGAGCACGGCGGTCCCCGGGTGTCAGCACACAGTCCCGCCACACGCCGGGACACGTCCCAGGGCAGTGGGAGCCAGCACTGCCACGTTCATCCTTCCACCCTTCCCTCACATCAGGGTGACAGCAGGAAGGAAAAAACCCTCTCCGGCTCTTTTGCTCTTCCCCCACTACACGCTGTGCAGCACACACCGAGGCAGGCACCGCAGTCTTCCTCCAACTGGAAGAAAAACCACGAAGCTGAACAAGGTAGAGGAAGAACAGAGCGTGCACACACACACGCAAAACAAAACAAAAAAAAGAGCACAACTGCTGGGAAGAACGGAAGTATGTTTTTCAAAAAGCAAGGTTTGGGTCTTTCTAGTTTATTTTGGGTAAGTATTTTTAACTGGATATCAAAAACTATTATCCTCATACTCAGAATTGAACAGGACATCTATTTTTAAATATTATTCATTCAGTCACATGTCATCCCCAGAGACAAGACAAACAGTAATAAATCAATGCCACAAACAATTACAAAGTCACCCTGGCTGTAAATTAGCCTAGTTGGCCATTCTACATTGTCATCATGTTTTACATGAACCTCTGGTTTGTGTGCGCCACACCACCTTTCCTGTGTAAAACAGACTACATCTCAGACTCAAGATCCCACATTTTAATTCCAGTTACTCCACAGCATCTTCTTTCAACTCCAAATTCTGCCAGCCCAACCAGGTCTATAGAGCGAGGCAAGTTTACACACTCAGGCAGAGAGCAGGCTATCATATTTTATGTTTATAACATGGAGGCTCAAACTGAGAAATATAAATATCCCAGTCTCACAAGTGATGGTAGACCAACATTAGTGCTAGCAGGAGAAGGATGAGCAGACAGTTTGCTTCTGTGCTCTTCCAGTTTGGTCCGTCTATTCTGGGGGCTGCTTGGTTTATACTGCGCGACGCATGAAAATGGCACTTGTTACCACCGAGACTGTCCCACCTGGTGCCTCAGACAGGCCAGCCCACGGGACCTCACGTTCCCCACCGCGCTCCTGGCATCAACTTCAACTGTTTCTCCGAGAAGGAACATTACTCCCAAACTAGCAATCATGGGGTGATCACCCCCCAAAAGCAACCCGTTTCATGAGACCAGCTACTGTTCTTTCCTCCCATTGCACCCCCTCACTTAAGGGAAGCAAAAGTGTTTGAGTGAACGCCATTTCTTTTCTTTACAGATATGGTACCCTATGACACAGAAAGAGCTCTGGCACGCAACACTGTTGCATTGTAACCCGCTCAAAATTAATTCATCTTTTAAACCAGAGAGAATTTAAGGATTTTCAAGTCAGAAGACTTTTTTTTGTTTGTTTGGGGTTTTTTTTTGTTTGTTTCTAAAATTCAAAAAAGGTGGGTTCTGAACATCTCTGCATTTTCTTCATGGAGATGGACACACCCATTAGTCACTGTGTAACACTGCCTGCTGAGAAGAGGAGGTTATTACCATATGGCGACAGAAAACCCACTCCAGCAGATTACAGGTAGAGGGGAAAGCCTCAAAGTCAGGAAATTCTTAGCTCAGAAAGATCTGGAAAGACAAACAGCCTTCATGACCTAGTAGGGAAATTATTTCCCCTCTTAAAACAAACATGAACAACAAAATACAGTTTACATGGAATTCATTAACTTCAAGTTTCCTAAGGTTTAGGAACCACTTACTTCATTACAGGCCAAATGAAATCCTTTCTGAACAGCTGCTTTGGATAAAAACAACAAAAAAAAAAAAAAAATTCGTTCTTCTCAGGTCCACGCCTCACTTCTCTAGAGAAGGTTCTACATAAAGACCCCAAGAAATCAGTCCTGAGACCTCAAAGCAGGTTCTCATGCTCCCTCCTGCCATGCACACATGGATGTGTAAGAAAGATGCAGACAACGCATTAATCCTTTTGGCATAAAAAGGCATTTTTTCAAACTCAGAAAAGGTGTCATTCAAAGAGAGGCTCTGCTGGAAGATTGAGAAGTAACAGACACCACTGCACCTGATCCGGCAGTCACTCCTCCCTGGCATCCCAACAGCTCTGCAAGTCTCAATTCCACTGATCTAGTTTGCTTTGGATCAGAAAGGACCAACAAAAGCACCTACATGGAAACATGCCGCAAACTGATGCCATCAGTTTCCCAAAACCCATAAATAGAAGAAAAAAGTTTTCCCAGTAGTGGTATGATGCACTTGGTTATTTGAAGCTTCTTGCTAGAGCTGGAGTGTATTTGCTAAAACTGCACCTCTACTCAATGTTTTTCATGCATTGCTTTTCACCAGGGGGAAAGGAAAAGTGAAATAGGGATGTGGTGAGGTAGCAGTGCAGAACATCAGGTGAGGAGCCTGGCATCTACAGACAGTCTGTAAAGCACCTCACTAAAATTATGAATAGCAGAGACAGCTTTCAATCTCCTTTCCTTTAATACTGTTTTTCCTGTAATCAGGAAGGAGCTTTCTGTTAACATTCAGAGGGCAAATAATGAACTTGAATTGGGTTTCAATAGCCTTCAAAAAAAAAAACCAACAAACCACACACACACACGGAGAACAGTATGGCATTTCATGACAATGGGCACAACCCCATTTGAACTCTTCCTCTTTCTTCTGTTCAATTTTGGACATGCTTGTTCTGCACTTCAGTATATTAATGTAGAAGTGAGTTTTATAAGGGTCAACATTTGACTTATCCTATCAAGACAGCAACATAATCTCCCAAAGGTATGTTTCATGGCTTTAATAAATTCTCAAACATGCAGTGAAACCAGAACAGTGGTTTGGGGTGGGGGGTGGGTGTTTTAAAAGTGTCCTTTTGTCCTGAATTATCTCAATATTCAAACAATAACACTCAAGGGAAGGTGGGGGGACGCCTCTCCTGAGGCATCCGGGCAACAGTCAGAGGCAGGAGCACAGAGAGCCCTAAAGATGCAACAGGCCTCGTGGTCCACAGCCCACTAGGAACCTGCAGCAGCCTGGAGTGTTTGCTCCCACCCTCAGGGCACAAGGGAGAAACAGCACCCTTGCCTGCAAGTACCTGGGCACTGCACGAGTCTGACACTCTGCCAGACAGACTATTCCTCTGCACAGATCATCAAGTGTGTAAATGTATTTTTTGAGTAGAAAGACCAGAGCGAATGCTTCACATCTGTACTGTGACCTTTAATAACTCTCAGATTAAACTTAATAAACTCTATTCTGAATGAACAGCATGTTAAATTAGCTAAAAATTGATTTAATTTTTTTTTTTTTTTTTGAAAGCTCAGTAAATCAAACCAGCAAGCTCTAGATTGGGTACTACAGCCAGGTCCAAAAGAAAAATTCCTGAGCACAGAGGAAAAGCATTCAGAGCAGAAAGATTACACACCACTATCCCAAAGAGAGCAAAACTATATCCAGAAGGACGCTACCAGACTTTCAACTTCCACAAAGTCTTTTCTCAGGAAAGAGGCACGGCATTAACACAATGTGTTCCCGTGAATTTCCACAAGAAGCCTCATCCAAGAACAAGATGTACATGCAGAAACCAGAAAGAGAGAGCAATGAACTCTCTCTGGAAATGATTTATGCTGACCATAGCTGTTGTTCATTATTAAGTTGTAACAGAAGTAAAAGCCTAGACAGAGGGAATAGAAAGGTCTTGGTCTGTTAGCATTTAAATACTACTTTATTTATAATCTCCTTTTAATACAATCGTATTTTATAATATAACTATTAAAATAGCATAGAAATCAAAAGGCTTCACTCTATTCCCAGCATGCTCCTGTAAAATGTTCAAATAAATCTCCATTTGTTATTCATGTACAGGCTACGCTTCTCTGCTCATCCAGGATAGCGTGGTAAATTAATAACAATAAAAAAAGCTAGCAAAACTTTTCAGGACTTATCCATCACACCACTTTGATCAATAATTTGTAACATAACATTTTAGGAGCATATTCCACGTTTGGTCCTCTGCCATGATCTAAACTAGGAGGGGAGCAAAAACCACATTTGATGCTAGGCAACAAAAGCAGAGTACAAAGGAACTATCTGAAGTTATTTGCAGAATGAATTACATAGGCCCATCAAAGCATGTTCTTTCATGGCTTGAGTGTGTGTTTCTCCACAGCTAAATGCATAAGCCAGTGGCTTTCCTTATATGTTTGTCTAATTCTTCTACAAAATCTGTGAGAGTTTTTGGATGGTGGGTCCTCCTGGTTTTCCACAAGGTGGGGGGAAAAGGTGTTGAAGTCCAGAAAGGACCTTCATTACCAATAATTTATGGCTGAAAAAGTATTGCTGCCCATTCCCTATATTGAATAGCGAAATAACCTTAAGAATACATACTTAGTTTCTGTCATGTAGCCATATCCTTTCCTACCAGCACGTATCCGGTGGTTTTGAGATAGAAGTCGGTCTTTTACCGAAACACACAGTCACCCTGTCTCCCACCAGCTAAAGACTCAGCAGCTCTTCACCGCTTCTTCCACACCCAACGGGAGACCCCCACACCTGAAAAGGGACTAGGCTGCTAGAGAAGGCTTCCCTGGCACAAGAGCTGCCTTGTTACATGAGAAACTACCGATGAAGCTAGGAAACACTCAAGTTACTCCTCTCCAGCATCTCAACATGTTTAATGCATCTGTCCCATGCACTCAGATTAATGAATATCTAAAAATGCAAATTATTAAAGAGTGAACACATTTCTGAGCATAAGAGACCTCCACAAGAAGGTCACTGCCACGGTTGTAGATGGGTCCCCATTGAAAACCAGCCTCCCCTGCATCGCTGCGGCTCACATCCACATCCAGAGCTGGTCAGTCAGAGCAAAGATGCAGCCCGTGACACATCCAGACAGGCTCAACCCTGCCCTTGGCAGAAGGAACTGCGACAGCCCCTACCCTCCCTGTCACGGCTGGCTGTCTTCCAGCAGCCTCCCCATCCACAGTCATGTCAGAGTCCCTCCGCGGCTCGGACATGCGCCTGGAGTCACAGCCAGCGGGTCTCTACCAGCCCCAACCTGCTGGTGCCACAGATAACTGACTACAAAATATAACTGCAAGTGTCTGTATCTTGGTTCAGGTTTGGTTTGGTTTTTTTGGCTCCACTCGGGGCTGAGCTCAACTCAGGTCCAATAATGAAAGTAAGGTTTTCTTTTTATTCTCTCCAAGGGCAGTATCAGGTGGTGCGGATGTCCTTTCAAAGAAAAGGCCCAAAGACGTCATATCCTAATAAATAAATAAATGGCAGTTTCTGTTCTCTCCTTCTTGATGGCAGATGTTTCGTTGACTTTGCAGCTGTGTATATTTACAAGTCAGTAGTTTCTTGCCTCATTCCCAAAACTGCAGCTTGCAACAGAGCCATATCATTGTCTTCTGTCAAACCCACAGATGCCAGAGGGCTCTTCTACTTCCTTAGCCTGTTATTTTTGTTGCTACCTTTAAAACGCCTAGCTTTCTTCTGAGAATATACTGTCACTTTCTGAAATTACAGCTCAGCTTGTTTCCCTATTTCATTCCAGAAACATCACTGGAGGAGGGGAGGAAGACAAAAAACAGACTTCTGAGAAAGTACAGAGCACCAAAACTTATTCTTTCATCAACACAATAAGAAGTCAGACAATGCAACTCCTCCCTCCCACCTCACAACGTTTAAACCCTGTTATTCCTTCTTCAGACTGTTATTAAGGCATCCAAATAAAGGCAGTTCTCCCCAGCTTCATGCTAGGAGCATCTCAGCTCCCAGGACGGGTGGGAACAGCTGCGCTCCTCTAATTGCGCATTTTCACTTTGAAAGAGGGATACCGTACAACACATGAAAAGCAGATCATGCGGGCTCTGAGCACACCAATCCATGCTGCTACCCTGCCGCAGAGCAGCGATGCTGTCCTGGAACTCAAGCCCACATGCCCTTGCCCTTCCACACCTACGCTGATTTACCCACTCCAGTCCGTCTCCCCACTTACATTCGAAAGATGTTAATAACAATACTGCCCTACTCTTTCCTGCTCACAAGAGTCAAGCACAACACGCACACCACGGACAAGTACTTCTGCTTGGAGGAATAGGCAAGGTGAGGAGGAAAATTAGGAGCAGTTGCTGAGAGGTTTTAAGACAGCACAGCTAATTCTTTGCTAAGGTGCCCAATACTGTGAACTGTGAGAATTCCTTTGCACCCAAAAATATTTTCATGATACTGTACGAGAGTCCTTCTTCCCCCAGACCTGAGGGGAGAAGGGGGAACAGAACCTCAAAGAGCACTGGGGGAAGTGAAGCCAGTAACTTCACATCACTCCTGGGCTGCTCCTCAGCTAGACACCCCTTCTCCACAGGATCCTCATCAGTGGGGGGGTCACACACCACCAGCAGCTGCCTCTCCCCACCCCGACTTTTAGACCTTTCCAGAAACCCTTAACACACTACACACGGTGCCTCACATAGCAGTTCTTGCCCAGGGTTATGTCTTCATTTCCTGGCAGAGCACACGCAAATCAATGGCCTGCTTTTATGGTTTGGGTTGGTTTTTTTTTTCCTCCCCGAGGAGCCTCAATTTCTATTCCAAGGCAAAGTCGTGCTTCAAACACAGAGCAGCATATGTTATTTCTTCACGTACCAATCAAGAGACTAGAAGAAACCAGCCTGGTACTTATATATCTGCCATTTCATAAACGCTAGGCAATACCCTAGAACTGTCTTCATTGCAGCACCCAATCTGTCCCCAGCAGACAGCCCAAGAAAAGGAGGCAATACAAGCAACGGAAAGGAGCCAGGCTACAGCAGCCTAAAGGTTTAGTTTAGAAAAATAGTCATTTTAGTGGCTAGAAAGAAGAAGCAGCAAATTTGTCACTTGTCTTTAACACCTTGTCTGCACACACTCTGCACAAACGTCCCTGAAGAGTTCACACAGTGCAAAACCGGCTACGCCAACTCTGCGCCCACTTGACAGAATCCTAAGGGTCCGCCCGCAACTATAACGACTCCCGGCCGTTTCACACCGATGGAGCCAAAAATGACAAACGAGAAGCAGCGCATTTGGCCCACGGCGATCTGGCAGCAAGAGGCACAACCGAAGGAACCGGTTCCAAAGGCAACACGCGGCACTGCGGGGCAGGGAGATCCCGGAGCAAGGGGGGCTGCCGGCCAAGTAAATGTTGCTTCATGGGGACGGACGGACAGACGGACAGACAACAGCAGCAGTTCTCAGACCGAGCCTTGCCCAAGAACTCCAAAAATAAGTTACAATTTCTCAAAGCAGTCTTTCAGTCAAATATATTTAATGTAATTAAAAATGAAAGGTAGATGAGGAGAATTAAGTTCCCCTCAATTTAGACAGGAACTCATATCTTAAAATGCACCAGAGGCGTAGAGTAATCTTCCAGAAATGTTTTTCCTGTCACGTCTTACTGTTTAATTATATATTACCATTCCAAGCTACCATGACAGATTTTAAGTGAGTTTGTCTTTTTTCCATAATTAATCATAGCAAAGACTCATCTGTTCTTCAAGCCCTGCGATGACAGCGCTGTTTTCACCACTGTAAGGCAATCATCCCACAGCGTTCCTTCCTGAAAGCTATTGCAAAGAGAAAATGCTCACCTATCTGCACAAGATGCCTTTCGAAGATATAAATCAGCTCCATACACATTACTTCATACTATAGGGAAGTAAAAAAAGGAAAACTGCTTTTCCATAGCAAGCAATCATACAGACGCACAGGCACAGCACAGGCTAATAATGCTAAATAAATGCTAATTATAAATATATAAACCCA